>NC_084556.2:44837500-45080000 GCF_033978685.3 Nerophis lumbriciformis
TTAGACATGTAATAAGTGTCCTTAATTGCAGTCTAAAACAGCATATTTGTCGATAGGATAGTATAGACTTTTCATCCCACAATTGGTCAATCATGTGGGTGCAAGAAGTCCACAAAACTATGGTTAAAAAACACGTGGAAACGAGGGAAATCTCAAAGGACATTAAAAGAGCACAGAACCGATGCAACAAGCTGCCATTTCAGCGGCACCAGTTCTACATACAGCTACAAAAGGAAATCCACAAGAAACTGAAAAATGTGCTATTAATAATCAAGCAACAAAACAAAAACACCCATATACACTATGGTGGCCTCCACAGATGAGCGAGAATCCGGCCAAAGAGACCAAAGTCCCTGATACATGCTCATTCAGCCAGGGCTTTGTGAATCCCGACGCTCAGCGCTAGCTCCGCAGGCCGGTCTCTCCATGCAGACTCTGCTGTGGCAGAGAGCCAGCAGCTGATCTCCAGTGCAAACATGGCCATGGCCAAAAGACTCTCAGGAGGAAGATCCGAACGTTCGCAAAGAAGCACCGCAGAAGTCATGAAAGTGCCGACACCTTGATGCGCAGTCCCGAAAGAGGCCCGAAACAAAAGGCAAAAACCCACATGAAAACAAGAAGGAAACATCAAGAACGCAAAGGAGGACACACAAGAGCACAAAGCTCCTGCAACCAGCAGCCACTACAGCGGCACCATCATGGGAACACGTATCAAATCATTCTAGTTGCATATTACTTAACACATACAAAGTCTCCAAGGTAGGAGCATAATAGAAAATATTCAGTAACAAACGTGTCTGCATCATTTACTGCATAATGATCTCCACTTCATGAATTATTGTGGCTACTAGGTGTCATCAAAAAAACATTACCAGTCCACTTCAACTTAAAGACAGCATAAGTCCATTTTAAAATAGATTAGTGTTTTTCATACCTACTGTTGGACTAATTTCACTTGATCAAACCTTTTCTCACACACCACAAATAAAAGTATGTATGATTCCTGCTAATATCTGATAAATATCGATATCGTCCAATACGCCGCATTGTACTGGAAGTGAAGGCGTATCGGGACACCCCTAATACAGTGTGTGTATTTATATACATTGTACTGTATGTCCAGTAGCATTATGGTGTTAGAACAACTCACATGATCAGTGTTTGAATGAGTTGTATGCAACAAATGTACAGTATACCTTAAAGGTAGAAAAGTAACAGAATCAGTTACAAACTACTACAGAAATACACTTTGTGAATAATTTGCCTTGATTTTGACAGCATTTAAATACTTGACTTTTGTTTTTCTTTTGCTGTGTCACAACTGTAGAAAGTAAATCTTAGGGGAAACATTTTTGTCAACAAAAATGTTTTATTTTAATACTTTTTCAACCAAAATAAGAAAATATTTTGTATTAATATTTGTAATAAAACAAAGAAAATCTGAATTAAATTTGGTGCACTTATTTAACTAAAATTATGCTGGAATATCCATTTTTAATTACAAAAAAATGATCTACAGAAACCATCTTATGCTTACAAATGTACCCCTTTTAATTATGAACAAAAATGCTGTCCAAGCTCCAATCATTTGAATTTAAGGCCTTAAAATGTTTCATAAAATGTCTTAAACATCATTTGGGAAGGTCTTAAAAATGCGGTGCAAGTATTTGTATCGGAATCTTCTATTATGTATCCAATTCATTAGCACTCGTGCTTAATCCACATTACACACTTCTAGTGCAGGACAGGAATTAGAGAAACACAAAGCATTTGGTCGGTCATGATTTCTGTGTCCTGTTAGTATGAACTTGTACAAATAACTTGTTTTGAAATGTTCTAAAACCCTTAAAAAGGTTGCAGTTGGGGGAATAATAATATTAGTGATGCACAATATTACGAATAAACTAAATCTCTCAACGAGTTTAGATGACAAGCGACGATGATTTCGCTTTATTTATAACACAAAACTAAAATGTTGTTTTGTCCAGATAGTTTGGTATACATTGATGAACATACATTGTCCCTCCAGGTTTGGTGGGCTATTATGGGATTGTTGTGACCTAAAATGTGTGAGGCTTTTTTCAGAAAGCTGAGAAAAAAGTTGCAATTTTGTTTTTTTAAATAGCATTGAATCAACTTGTGATTTAATTAATTTGTTATCAATGTTTGAAGTGTTCCTGGTAACTTTAACTTCAAAAATCACAGGATATCAACAAAAATTGTAAAACAAATACGGTATTGACGTTGTACTCGTTTCATATACACAGACTTAAAAGTAGACACTAGATAGCAGTAAAGGCACATACTCAGAGCTCATTGTAAAATTACTGTATTGTTTTAAGTCATTATAACTAATAATAGTAAGAAATAATTACAGAAAGAAACACTACCAAAGGCTTCCTTATTGTTTGATGTCGGATCTGTCATCTACAAGTTGCAGACATTCTCTGTGTTTGTTTTACACTTTAAAGTCATCATTTATGTCCCAACACATTTACAGTTGAGAGCGATCTACAGCACACATTTTTTTCGGTAAATAAAAGGCGATGAGAGATTATCATCACACTTCAACCTCTCTAACATGTAAATGCTGAATCTTTACTCGGTCAGTGTTGCAAATGAAAATGAGTTCTAAATGGTCTTACCCTGGATAAATAAATGTTAAATAAAGTTATAAATACATGTAAACTAGGAAGTACATGTTAAGGTACTGCATTACCCAGAAAGCATAGCACTGTGGCTGGTAACAGGAAGTATGTCTGAGCTACACAGAATGAGGACAATCATGTCGATTGATCAATAGAATTAATATATTGTTCCATCTTGTTTTTTCCTGCTTCGCCTGCAAAAGAAACAAACATATGTTTTGATTAGACAGTTGACGTGCATGTTAAAATTAGACTGGCGAAAATGAAGCTGATTCGCCAAAACGTGCTGGTAAATTGTGGGTATCGGACAAAGTTGCAAGGCCACGCATAATTTGCTGAGAATGGTTGAGTTTGTGTGGAAAAGTTGAGCTCTGACGTCAAAAAGGTTAATAACCTCTGATGTAGACCACAAAAAAGTGTGTAAATATAAATTCCAATCGCCTTAGGTCCACTTTCAATTAAAACACAAAACACGGCAAAAGCCAAACTGTTAGTAAAGAAGAAAATGTTACATGAAATCAAAGACATTTTTGGCCAAGGATTAGAGATGTCCGATGATATCGGCCTACCCGAGCCTGGGATTGAATCCCAGACTACTCAGCACCTTTGTATTGTGAGGCAGACGCACTAACCCCTCTTCCACCGTGTACTAACCTTTAACAGTTAATTTTACTAATTTTCATTAATTACTAGTTTCTATGTAACTATTGTTTTACTTTCTTTTTTATTCAAGAAAATGTTTTTAATTTATTTATCTTATTTTATTTTATTAATTTTTTTAAAAAGGACCTTATCTTCACCATCCCTGTTGTCCAAATTAGGCATAATAATGTGTTAATTCCACGACTATATATTGGTATCGGTTGATATCGGTATCGGTTGATATCGGTATCGGTAATTAAAGAGTTGGACAATATCGGCAAAAAGCCATTATCAGACATCCCTACCAAGGATAGATTAATACTGTACATTGTGGTTAGTAAGATAAGTACAATGGGCTAATCAAAAGGCTGAATTAGGGTCCTAAGCAGAAATGTATCTAAAGTCCATAAACTCTAATTAAAGATGACATAACTCAGGATAAGAAGAAAACATGTCTTTATTGTCTTTGTCAAGGAGGTAAAAATCAAAGGTGTTGTACAAACTTTGTCATCCAAAAATATCTTCTTTAAAACGAAACTCTTAAACTCTCCTTCATGCTCTTGCTTTTAGTTGGAAGTCGATTTTATTGACATGATGTCACCTTCTTCTGCATTTGCTGCTGATCGATTAAAGACTACATCAACAGGGTCACCTTGCAGAGCTGGTCGACCTCATTTCTTTTGGCCTTTTTTTTCTTATTTATTAGTGTGATCGGTGTTTAATAGGTTGAATCGACTCTTCTTGTTTGTTGAAGATGTTGCAGAGATGCATCCATTTAACCATCATGGATTATAAAACCAGATGACTGACAATCTACACACCTGTGTTCACAATATTTGACTCCAACCAGCATTGAATTAGATGCGCAGGTTTTGAATGAATACAAATACACGGGAAAAAAATTGCTAATTGGTAAGTAGAATCACAGCTGACCTCGACATTGGAAAGTTCTCTTGCCGTCTGAGAAGTGTTGTATCCCAAATAGCTGCAATCGCTTTCTCTTAAGGTATTCATGTGTGATTTCCACAAGCGTCTGTACAGACGGAATGAGAAACACGGGCATGTCTGGATGACTCGCCTCCATATTTCCAGTGGTTAGCTCCGAGTTACGAAACCGCTTTATTATGAAGCTGGCTGTGGCGTGTTCTTTCTGACATCACTTCCTGTGTGGGGCGCAGTCTTTCTGGCGTCACTTCCTCTCTGAACTCAGTTTGCAAACGATCGATGAGTCCATATAAAGCTAAGTGCCGGAGATTCAAGAAATAGACGGCGCACTTACCCGTGTAAAAAAATGTCCAAGGAGGGGAACCTTAAACGCTGGTTTAGTGTGGCTGAAACGTGGCTTAGGCTAAATAATTATCTGTTTCAGGGGTTATCCGGCTCAGTGTAGACATAGCCTAAGACTGGGTGTGCAATTGAAAAGTGGGGCGGACTGCCTTATTTAAATTTTGCGTGCATATGCGCCTTTTACCAACAGAGACGATCGTTTTCTACACATTCATGTG
Source organism: Nerophis lumbriciformis (assembly GCF_033978685.3). NCBI lineage: Eukaryota > Metazoa > Chordata > Actinopteri > Syngnathiformes > Syngnathidae > Nerophis > Nerophis lumbriciformis. Next base: position 44,842,296 of record NC_084556.2, read on the forward strand.
ATCATGCTACTACCCGTGTGTCGTGTGTTCAACCAGTTGTCTATAATCTGCATACTTGCCAACCTTGAGACCTCCAAATTCGGGAGATTTGGGGGTTGAGGTCGGCGGGGTCGGGGGGAGGAGTATATTTATAGCTAGAATTCACTGAAATTGAAGTATTTCTTATATATATATATATATATATATATATATATATATATATATATATATATATATATATATATATATATATATAAATAAAATAAATACTTGACTTTCAGTGAATTCTAGCTATATATATATATATATATATATATATATATATATATATATATATATATATATATATATATATATAGCTATATATATACACATATAAATAAAATAAATACTTGAATTTCAGTGTTCATTTATTTACACATATACACACATAACACTCCTCTCTACTCATTGTTGTATTTGAAAGTGCAATGTTTTGCAGCCAGTAGCACAGCCTTTGAAGGAGCGTAGGTATGGGCAGTGTAATATTCTGGGTTGGAGTCAATAACCAGGCGAGGTGACGAAGTTACGTCTCTTTACTTCATACTTCAGGGGACGGCGTGGAGAAGTTGGTAGAGTGGCCGTGCCAGCAATCGGAGGGTTGCCGGTTACTGGGGTTCAATCCCCACCTTCTACCATCCTAGTCACGTCCGTTGTGTCCTTGGGCAAGACACTTCACCCCTTGCTCCTGATGACTGCTGGTTAGCGCCTTGCATGGCAGCTCCCGCCATCAGTGTGTGAATGTATGTGTGAATGTGGAAATACTGTCAAAGCGCTTTGAGTACCTTGAATGTAGAAAAGCGCTATACAAGTATAACCCATTTATCATTTATAACCAACTACCATTCTGTGGTTACTTTTTGGTTGGCCAAGCGGACGTGACGACAGGCTGTCCTCACTCAGGTCCGCACGGACCTGGAGGGGGCGTGCCTTAAGTCCGGCTGGAAATCGGGAGAAATTCGGGAGAATGGTTGTCCCGGGAGAGGCACTGAAATTCGGGAGTCTTCCAGGAAAATTCGTGAGGGTTGGCAAGTATGATAATCTGTAACACATTTTCTGAATTGTAATCTAGACAACAGGAACATTTGCACATTAACACTTACCGTAATTATGTGGATGGCATCACCAGCTCACTTGTGCGTCTGCAATGACACAAATGCAAAAAAAAGGATGCACAAAGAAAAAAGATGTATTTTCATGTAGGAGATATAGTAAAGTAATATGTACAAAACGCCAGCAGACACCAAATTCAATTTGTTTTATCAACTCCTGAAGTCATCCAACAGCCATAAATATATAAAAAGGGAATTGCTGAATAGACCATGTGTCTAATATTTTTTTATTTCTGACCACCCAAAATGTCAACACACACGTCTCGCACGGAGGATTCTCGTCTGTCCGTTGCCTATCTGTGTCCGTCAGTTTGCACGTCCTTCTGACACGTACTAAATGAAACACAAAAAAGTGCTGACTGGTGACGAGCGTTGATAAATCACATTGTGCGTGCTAAATAATCATATTTGCATTTTCTCCTCCCGGCATTGTAGGCGTTTTGATGATCAGCATATATTCTGCTTAGTAATGAAGACAGAGACGCAAAATGGCCTTATTCTGCTCACTCCACAGACGCGATCCACTTTGCACACGTTTTAGATCAGCTTTGCATGTAGTATCAAGTTTGCACGTGTTTTAGTGCACACAAACCTTTAGGCCTTAACTCTAAAGGCTTAGTTGGCCACACGCGTGGATAGCACCTTTTAGCTCTTATTTCAAAAATTGTGTACACTGCTGAATTGGGGTCTTATGGCCGCTTATGTGGACACTTATACTGCCATCTGGTGGTGTCAGAAGAGTATAACATACAATAGAAATTGGAAAAAAAGTGTAAAAATAAGAATTAGCATGTCACTAGACATGAAGTAAACGTTTGTTACTTATGGACTAAGAACATCATATAAAAAGATGATTCTTAGTTTTTATTCTAATTAGGGTCCAATAAGCCCAAATAGCAGAGAGAAATAAAAAAAAGCATGTAAAAAACAGCTTGGGCCTTAAGAGGTTTTTAAAGGGGAACTGCACTTTTTTTCTAGAATTTTGCCTATCGTTCACAATCATTATGAGCGACAAGAAGGCAAAAGGTTTTTGTTTTTTTCGCTTTCTAACATCAGCTCGTTCTAGTTGGCTAGCAATGCAGCTAATGGGAGTAAGTCCAGGGTCAAACACGGAATACATCTATTAAACAAGACAAGAAGCAAGGAATTAAACAGAGACAGAATTCAATTTAGCTCAATTGAGGAGAAACGCGTAGACACTGTACCCTTGCACAGTGTCGTCCCACGCTCTGGCGAAAGATTGTACGCCTCCCCTTTTATTTGGACTTTCCCTGATTACATGGCAACAGCTGTTTCTAAGGGAGGGCGGTCATAAACAGCCATCACCTTTGGTTACAAAGCAGTTCAAAGAAAAGGTCGGTTAAAAGAAAAGGTGCCTGGGGGAAGGTCAGGACCTGCCTCCTCTCCGCTTTGTAGATCTCGGGTAAAAACAAAATCTTCCTGTGGATTACAATAGAAGAAAGAAACCGACGCCTTCATGTCACTTCCCATCGTACACAGTGGAGTTTTACAAGCCTTCTGCTTGTTAGGATCAAAGACAGCTTTTGTCCTTTCGCAAGGCAAGCTGAACTCAATGTAACACAAAGTTTTGTGATAACTTAAATACAATTATTCTGACAGTCGTCTTTGTTGTCTTTTATCAAGTCTGCCATGATTAGAAAACACGCACGTGTTTGATTCCGGAAGTAGGAACACACGTTTGTTGCCAGAAGTCAGACGGCGGCAATGGAAGCAATAATCAATGTGCGGAAGAAATAAATCCCGTAAATGATTAAAATGATCAAAATACAGTAAATATTGAACATATTACATATTGTTATAAACATGTTTTCTGCTACATTATTAATAAACTTATATATAGACGTCGATGGAGGGTTTTGAAGTTGTTATAGAGGGCTATAAAGGCGACACCGGTGACTCCCATTCACCGCATCTTGCAAGCATTTCTTTATCATCTTTAAAATAAATTTTAAAAAGATGTGTGTTCTTGTCTCTCATAATGATTGTGAACGATAGGCAAAATTCCCCCCCAAAAAATGCAGTTCCCCTTTAAGAGTTGAAGCACATATTATTTGACCCTTTGGTCAGTTACTGAATTATATGCAGTTTCATAAAAGTGGACTCACAATGTTTATGCTCTTGCTCAACAACTTAGATACACACAATGACGTGCGGTGAGGTTCATGACTGGTGAGGCACTGACTTCATCACAGTCAGATTTACAAACATATGAACCCTAAAGAGTATCTTATTCACCATGTGATTGGCAGCAGTTAACGGGTTATGTTTAAAAGCTCATACCAGCATTCTTCCCTGCTTGGCACTCAGCATCAAGGGTTGGAATTGGGGGTTAAATCACCAAAAATGATTCCCGGGCGTGGCGCCGCTGCTGCCCACTGCTCCCCTCACCTCCCAGGGGGTGAACAAGGGGATGGGTCAAATACAGACGACAAATTTCATTACACCTAGTGTGTGTGTGACAATCATTGGTACTTTAACTTAACTTTAACTTTACACATACAAACTGTAGCACACAAAAAAGCACATTTAATAAAAAAAAACGTTTTTATGGTCTTACCTTTACTTATAATATAAGTCCATGCGTCGCAACTAAAGCCCTCACATAAGTGTAACCGAGGGTTTATAAATGTCGCCTATACTGTATGAAACTACAAAATAACAAACACGGAGGCTCCAGTTTACACGAGGACCACTTTATTTACCTTCTTTCAAAAACTTCCGCTCCACTCCGTGTCATCACTTCCGCTCTTAGCGCCTTCAAAATAAGAGCTCAAGGCATATACTGTATAACAGCGCATAACAGGAACTTAACATCACAAAGAGGAAAGCCCATGAAAATAGGTTACAAAAGTTATTTAATAAGAAGCCAAAAAGTGCAAAAACAATAATGTTCGTGTTGGAGGAGTTGTGAATTAGATACACCTGCACGTCACTGGATACACAACTCGTGTTTAGAGAACAAGACATTTTTATATATTTTTTTCTAGAATTTATTTATTAATCCAACAAAACAATACACAACAATACCATAATAATGCAACCCAATTCCAAAACCAAACCCGACCCAGCAACATTCAGAAAAGCAATAAACAGAGCAATTGAGAAAACACACAAACATGACACAGAACAATCTAAAAGTAGTGAAACAAAAATGAATATTATCAACAACAGTATCAATATTAGTAAAACATTCAACAAAGCAGTGATTAAAAATCCCACATTGACATTATCATTACAGACATTAATAAAAAAAAAATACAAAATTAACAATAGTGTCACAGTGGCTTACACTTGCATCGCATCTCATAAACTTGACAACACACTTTGTCCAATATTTTCCACAAAGATAAAATAAGTCATATTTTTGGTCCATATTCCAATATATGACTCATTATTATCTAAACTAAAGGCAGTTTGTTCTACTGATATCATCTCCATAGCTTGTGTATACCAGTCAGTATGAGTTGGACTATCAACATCTATCCATTTTTTTAATATTACCCTTTTTGTTATTATGCATATTGAAAGAAATGCATTTTTACTCTTTGATGACATGTTACTAAATGGATGGAGATCCCCAAGAATACAAGTTTGCAGTGTCATTGGAATGTTTATATTAAGGAATGTAATTGGTTCTTTTGTTGTTTTCAACCATAACTCTTTTATTCTCTGACATTCCCACAATAAATGAACAAGAGTTCCCTCAGCTGCCCGACACTTCATACATAACTTTCTATCTACTACACCAATTTTAAACAGCTAAGAAGATGTCAAATACAATCTATTCAAGACATTATTAATTTGACATCAAGAGAGCAGAGTTATTAACCCTTGTGTGGTGTTCGGGTCTGTGGGACCCGTTTTCATTTTTTATTAAAAGAAAAATGATACAATTAATTAATTTTTCAAACTGAGACTCACTGACTTTGGCTCATTTTCTGTGAAGAACATATATCAGAATACATATTTAATAAACACACACCACACACACCCCCTACACATTTCTATTACATATAAGATGTCCGGGTCCACTGGACCGGGGCTAATAGAAGTGTGGAAATTGATGTTCTGTGTACCACACACACACACACACACACACACGCACACACACACACACACACACACACATGGCAGGCCTAGACAGGAGGAGGACAGAGTGTAGGTACACAGAACATCAGAGGGTCAAATGTGCGAGAAAATGAGAGCAGACAGTGTTGACAAACAATGTTGCAACCTTGTGTGGGAACGGCAGGTGCAGAAACACAAAACAAGAATCCCTGTGGGATAAATAAACTGGCAGAGAAATTTCCATGCAACGTTCATATTGTTGTTACTCAGCCAGCGTTTTTTGGGTCTGATGGACCCGTTGCATTTTGTGGCTTTTAATGCCTCACAATCAAACACTTTTATGTTAAAATACTGAACAGATGTTTATTGGGATAAGGTAAACATCTGTTCAGTATTTTAACATAAAAATGTTTGATTGTGAGGCATTACTGGCTGAGTAACAACAATATGAACATTACACAAGGGTTAAATGACACTTAACACAACTGAGTTAGACTTGACCTCACTGACCTGATGGCCACATGTAGCTTCCCTGTTGACCTCTGAACTTCCCAAATTGTTCCTTCAAAAAAAAACAAAAAAAAACACTGTCACTGTGGTAATAAGTCACATTTATAGTTTGATTACCAGAAGCTAGGCAGGCATTTTGGGGTGGGGGTGGGGCAGTGACAGCAGCCAATGTGGACCAACCCTTTGAGACATTTGTGATTAAGGGCTAAATAAGTCAACTTGATTGATTGATTGATTGATTGATTGAACTCACAGATGCCAGAAAATCTAGCGGCAATGAGTGTGACAGGTGAGCAATCTATCATGCTGCCGTCCATTGGCTTAGTGTGTAGCACACTTGTGAAGCTATTGTTGTTCCAAAGAATCTATTGATATTTGACAGACTATTGTTCATTTTCAAAGTAACAAAATTGTTCTTAGACAGCTTAACACGGTATACGTACTTTTGTTTCTAAATGCGGGACGACTCCGTTTTTCATGGAACGGTAGGCCACTTTTTGGCCTAGTGACCTACTCAGTGGCCTAGTGGTTAGAGTGTCCGCCCTGAGATCGGTAGGTTCTGAGTTCAAACCCCGGCCGAGTCATACCAAAGACTATAAAAATGGGACCCATTACCTCTCTGCTTGGCACTCAGCATCAAGGGTTGGAATTGGGGGTTAAATCACCAAAATGATTCCCGGGTGCGGCCACCGCTGCTGCTCACTGCTCCCCTCACCTCCCAGGGGGTGATCAAGGGTGATGGGTCAAATGCAGAGAAGAATTTCGCCACACCTCGTGTGTGTGTGTGACAATCATTGGCACTTTAACTTTAACTTTAACCGTAACAAAAAGTGAAATTATAAACTGTGTACAACTAAGTAATTTTTTCTCTTGTCAGCATTATTTTGCTGTATAAACTTCCTGGGGTGCGATATTTAATTATAAATCGTATGGTACCTCGACTTTACAGTTTTTCAGGATGCCAACTGTCTCTCAACTAATTTAATTACATTTTTAAGTTACGAGCCTCCCGACCACTAGTTGGCGTAGTGAATACAGTGAACCCTATAAAATCTGACCAAAACACCAACTTTGTTTTTCCAAGCATAAGAAGGAAGAAAGTGAGTGTGAAGGACAGTGCTGAGAAGAAGAAGTGGATGATATTCATTGAATTGAAGAAAGAAATCATCAAAACCCGACAGAGCGTGTAGCTGGCTAACTTGGTGAAGCAGTCTGCACCATACTGAAGCAGAATGAGTCCATAACACCGACCAAGGTCGTTAAAATAATATCTAATCATGTAACCATGAGCATATGAAAAAACTGCTGATGGTGTGTTTGATGGAGAAGCAGCTGGAAGGAGATGACGGTAACAACAACAAGGTAAATGTTGCACTTTATTTTTACATTCCTTCATAAAACCACTGTACTTCTTTGCATGACATTCTACTGTATTGTGTCTCATACAATATATTCTTAGCTAGAAGTTAAAATTGTGATGTTTTGGGTCTCAGAACGTATTAATGGAAATTCAATTAATTTAAATTGGTTATATTGATTTGAGACACGAGTTATTTTGAGTTATGCTTCTGTGTCACAGAAGCAATTCAACTTGTAAGTTTCAGTACTACTATACTGCATTGAAGGAAAACGCCTTACTCACACTCACATAACCAACGCTTAACACTCACTGAAATGTACTATTGATTGGTTTAATACTAAGAGTTCCTCGCCACTTACTGCTGTCTGCAACGTGGCTTTTAAAGTACTATTGAGTGCACTGAGAGTTGAGCATGTGTTGAAGTTCCATGTTAAAAAGATGTTTTAGCATACAAAGTAAGTAACTTATAAGTGCATAAGTCAGGGGTGCCCACACTTTTTCTGCAGGCAAACTACTTTTCAATTGACCAATTTGAAGGGATCTACCTCATTCATATATATAATTTATATTTATTTATTTATGAAAGAGACATTTTTTTTAATACGTAAAATGTGTTTAATGATAATACAAGCATGTTTAACACATACAGATTGCTTTCTTTCATGAAGACAAGAATATAAGTTGGCGTATTACCTGATTCTGACGACTTGCATTGATTGGAATTTAACTTCCGCATTTTCAAGTAGAGGAGAAAAAAAAGTCCTCCTTTCTGTCTAATACCACATGGAAGTGGTTGGTTTTTGGCATCTTATTTGTGTCATGATCCGTGGCCCGGATCATGTTTTGTTTAGTTATGTTCTGTTAGTTTTGGACTCCCTTAGTTCCTGTTTTGTGCACCTCTGGGTTTGTTTTGGTTTCCATCCATCCATCCATTTTCTACCGCTTAATCCTTTCGGGGTCACGGGGGTGCTGGAGCCTATCTCAGCTACATTCGGGCAGAAGGCGGGGTACACCCTGGACAAGTCGCCACCTCATCACAGGCCCAACACAGATAGACAAACAACATTCACACTCACATTCACACACTAGGGCCAATTTTTAGTGTTGCCAATCAACCTATCCCCAGGTGCATGTCTTTGGAGGTGGGAGGAAGCTGAAGTACCCGGAAGGAGCCCACGCAGTCACGGGGAGAACATGCAAACTCCACACAGAAAGATCCCGAGCCCGGGATTGAACCCAGGACTGCTCAGGACCTTCGTATTGTGAGGCAGACGCACTAACCCCTCTCCACCGTGCTGCCCTGTTTTGGTTTCCATGGGTACTAATTGCTAAATACTCTGCAGCATCGCGTGGACATCGGGGGCGGTACCTCTGGATTGGCAGACCGGGGTGGTGGTTCCTCTCTTTAAGAAGGGGAACCGGAGGGTGTGTTCCAACTATCGTGGGATCACACTCCTCAGCCTTCCCAGTAAGGTACTGTATATTCGGGTGTCCTGGAGAGGAGGCTACGCCGGATAGTCGAACCTCGGATTCAGGAGGAACAGTGTGGTTTTCGTCCTGGTCGTGGAACTGTGGACCAGCTCTATACTCTCGACAGTCCTTGTTTGATGATGTTATCGCTGTAGATAAAGTATACATGTCCAAATGAGGGATTATACTATAGATATTATTGGACATGTGTAATTCCAGGTGTTTGTCTTAAAGATGTATTCTCACTTGAAAGACACAAACTGATAAACAATGTTCCCTCTAATTTTTCATGTGTGTGAGCAAACGCAAAAACTCCCTGAGCATTCAGTGGAGCCCATGTGAGCAACATCAGACGTGCACACTGTGGCTACACCAGTAGCACACCTGTCCCAAAACCTGACTAAATAACAAGTTCAATCTCCATCCATCCATCCATTTTCTACCGCTTGTCCCTTTCGGGGTCACTGGAGCCTATCTCAGCTGCATTCAGGCGGAAGGCGGGGTACAGCCTGGACAAGTCCCCACCTCATCGCAGGGCCAACACAGATAGACAAATATCACTCATTTCCATTTCTAATATAAGTGTTTAGGCCCACTTACAATGACAATAACAACAAATATTGTTTTTAATGAACTGTGTACTTGTATTGTTTGTCTGGGTGGAGGTCCTGCTTTGGAGATAGTTTGTATCCCTTTCAGACATTGCATTTAGTTCCCATTAAAACATTCACATGTTGCACAATGAGATGTAAGCAGGGGATCATGTGTACATTCCTGCAACTTCCTGTTTGTAAAAAATATATTTGTATTAGTATGTATTTATTATACTAACAGCATTTCATGATTAATATTTATAAATTAAGATTCCTAATAAATGACACTAGAATAAGCACACATTTGATTGGTAAATTATAGTGTAACGACCTGAAATGACACTTTATGTGTGGTGTTGGAGTTGTCCGACTTTTAGTGTGGCTGTAAACGCATCACTGGCTAAGTGCCATATGTGCATGTGTTGGCGCAAGTGAGAAAGAGCGAGCGGCTGCTGTTGATATAACAAAGTTGGTTTTGGTCTGGTTTGTACTGCAGAAAATGACCACTTTTGCTAGATATAATTTTTTTTTACTAATATTTTGGTGATGTGTTTATGGCCGACAATAAAGAGTTTTGCTCAGTAAAGTGATCGATGGAATTCATGTCCTCAAAGCGTCTCGACAGACGTTACAATATTTGAACAATGATGACGAAAACGGTTTTCTCTGTCGTGTCCGTGTCGTGTCGAAAGTTGTTATGGGCTTATTTTTTTATTTGATTTTGTGCGTGGCATAAATTTGCCGTGCGCAGAGGACGCTTGAGCAGTGCGCAATTGCACATGCGCGCTCCTGAGAGGGAACGTTGCTGTCAATTCTCTTATATACTCTTTCATTCTAGACTTCTAGAGTGTTTGATTATCACATCACTCTAAATGTATAGACTATAAAGTTCACAAACATAAAGAGGGATCCTAGTGGGCCAGGCCAATCTTTCCTTATCTCTAAACTAAAACAGGGGAAATGTGTAGTGTTCTGGGTTTCAGACATGATTTTGTATAAGAATTACTTGAGGAAGAAAATGCCTGGTTAGACTTTGTGTATGTAGTGTGTGCCTTTCTTGGTTTACATCTATGCTGTTATTATGCTGTTTGTTACTTATGTATGTTATGTTGCAGCTATTTAAAATAGTTTTGTCAATTTGTTCTGGCCAGAAACAAATTGGCCTTTGTAACATATCTTTGTCTTTGTGTGTTGTATGTAGACCACATGGCTTAGCAGAGTTGAGTGATGCAAATGCATGTCAAGTTGATCAACAGATTGTATTATTCTCCAGTGCAATAACAGTACTGAAATGAAGGCTAAAAGGGCATTAATTGGAGCTTTAAAAAAAGAAAAGAAAAAAGAAGTAACTAAATAGTTACTTTTCACAGTAACGCATTACTTTTTGGTGTAAGTAACTGAGTTAGTAACTGAGTTACTTTTGAAATGAAGTAACTAGTAACTGTAACTAGTTACTGCTTTTCAGTAACTAACCCAACACTGGTTATTAGTACACGCAATACTGAGAGCAAAACATGCAAATATAAACATTTAGTGCTCATGTACGTCTGCACTGTATTTGTGATCTTCCCGTACAGCTAACGCGTTCGACGTTTGCTAGTGTGGTAAATTATACCATGTACCTTTTACTTATATGATTTGTGAGCTAGCATGTGTTTGTATTTGGTCACGTAATCCTTTAGAGGATTATTCTACTAAGGAAATATGCCCTTAGATAACTTCAAAGGTGCACATGTCCATCACAAACTCTCCAGAGAGTGGTGGCCCTTGCCCCCAGGAAGTTTTAATCCTACAGGAATGCAGGTTTGGAGTTCAGGAGTGATAATAAAAACATTAGCAACATCTAGTAGGAAGCCCCCACAGGTTGGAGTAGAGGATAGGGTTGGGAGGTCACCCGACCCAAACTGATCAGAGGAATAATGCCTTGACCGGCTCCAAGGATAGAACTACAAAGAGTAAGGGTCTTCGTGTAAAAGGTATTTAAGGACGGTTGTCCAAGAAGACAGCAGAGGAGTAATCAGGCCCACTCTTTCTCCTGGAAACTGCAGTTCCAGTCTGAGGTTCCCTGAAACAAATAAAGCTTTTTGTTCGACGATTCCTCGTTGGCGTCTTTTTGGATCACCACCCACCACAAAGTCACTCTGTCCTGGGACAGTGACACGACCATCATGTATACAACACTAGCCACAAGGCTAAAAGCCCAAGTTGCTAAACCAGCGGTTAGCACAATATTTGAAGCTATCAAGGAGTGAGGTTTTCCAACATACATCTGGCGCAGCCACTCTGGGTGGCCCCCGTTACACTCGCAATGTGATTTATCAAACATGAAACTGTTCGAGGTTACTGTCTTTGTGTCTATACTTAGCATGTTTGGAATCCACGTGCAAACTGGCACAGTTTTGGGGAAGAAGCGATCACGTCGCAATGACAATAGAGAAAGAATCCTTTGTATTTGTGTCTACATAATTTCATCGTCAGAAATTAAATATTAGACATATTGAGATGAGATAGGCTCCATTGATTGTTTGATTGATTGAAACTTTTATTAGTAGATTGCACAGTGAAGTACATATTCCGTACAATTGACAAATAAATGGTAACACCCGAATAAGTTTTTCAACTTGTGGTCCACGTTAATCAATTCATGGAGCCAGCACCCCCCGCGACCCCAAAAGGAACAAGCAGTAGAAAATGGATGGACGTATTGTTTCAGGCCACCTAAAACGCAGTTGCCATGCGGATAAAAGGCCAAAATTATACAATACTAAATGTTCCTTTGTGGACGCGGCCTTCATCAGTATCATTGCTGTCGAATGTCAAGGTGTTGTGAAAATCACTTATGTCGTTTATGCAAAATAACTAACTAGTTAACAATGAAAACATAACATCTCTCCTTACACTATTTGAGCTCTATGGAAATTATTGTATGCTATAAAAAAATTAAGTGTAGCTATCCCATCCAGCTGTCATGGATCACCTGAAACAAAATAGAGATTCATTTTATTTTATTTCCTTTTTCCAGCCTCTTGAATCCCCTTTTCTACAGAGTTCTTCAAAAGCAACACATGCTTTAGGAGCAGAAATACATAAATCATGTCGGGGGCAATAACATAATGCCTCCCAGTTCCTCTTAAAATGTTTGTAAGAAAGACACTTAGATGTGAGAGCATTAAAGAAAATATAAGCGATACCTTCAGAACTTTCTGACTCTCTGCATTCCTGTGAAGACCAAAGAATGTCGTGCAAAAACCCGTGTAATTGATTCTACCCGCAGATAACCTGAGGCAATCACCCAAAGTGAACACTGGAGCGCTGTGCCTATTTTGTGCTGCACTTTTATTCATCAGTCTGACATCCTTTCAGCAACTCTATGCCTTCATCTTTGTGTTTGAAAAACATAGGGCAAACTGAACCAGGATGGATCCATTTGATCCGGTTGAAACATTCTCACGGAAGACGAAAAGTGTGTCGAACAGATGGCTGCCAAAGCTGCAGTCATATCCATATTCATGACGTGATTATGATGCATTACAATCCACAGAAGAAGCAATTATAGATTGTGATTATCCTTCACACTTGCTGGTGTGCCAGTGGGCCCTCAGATATATCTGAATATTATATCATGACTGACACAGCATGAACTCAGAGGACATTGTCAGGCTGATGCTTGAAAATGAGTGCATGAAGATGAAACCTGCACCACTAAGTATGTTTATGTTCCTATGTGCATAATACCATCATGTATGCATATCATTAACTGTGCAAAATGTTTCTCTTTGGGCCATCTGTGCCCCAAAAATTAACTGTAATATAATGAACTGTAATATACAGCAAAGTGTCCTGTTCATTGATCTGCTATCATACTTAATAAATGCAATTTAAAGGATTTAACTACTCTAAACACTGGTAAAATAGCATGTGTTGTGTGGCCCTGCTTCCGAATTAGTTTTCTATAAAATATAGTAGGGATGTACGGACTAACGGTAATAATGATCAACCGATTAGTATTACCGTTTTAATTTAAAATGATTGTAAAACTGTGATTGATAAGCACACTTCAATAATCTTCTAGACTGGTGATACAGCTCATTTAGTGAAGAAGCAAGCTAAAACACAAATGGCTGGCTCGCTTTTACTCTAACATGAATACTGTGGAGGGGGGCGTGGTCTGTGTGCCTGCAGCGAAGCGGGGTGTGCCAGGACGGGCCTCAAAGTCAGCGACAGGTGCGTAGATGGCCCACCTGGGCCTTGTTATCTAATCACCTGTCACTCTGTATAAGCAGCAAACCGGGAGGAGAGAGGTTGTTGGAGCTGGAGCAAGAGCGAGAGCGAGAGCGAGAGACCAACAGACTACTGCTGAAAAGCAACCTGGGAACATTGTTGGAAAAATAGAAGTGTATTTTAAACCATGAAACGGGCTCACCTGGAGATGCTTGGTGGTCAAGAGAACCCATTGGAAGAGAGCTTCCACAAATACAATAAACTTTCCCCATTACAAACAATATACCCACATTTAAAGTTGTACAAACATAACTCTGATATTACATTTTCAGTACAGTAAATTGTAATAATTTACTGTGAAACATTGAACAGCTTTTTAAAGGGCCAATATGAGGAATTATCGACCGGCGGATCGGTGCTGCGTCTTCAGTAATGCGGACACTTTATCGATCCGTTGTGGTGAAGAAGGAGCTGACCTATGGTCATGAGCTTTGGGTTATGACCGAAAGGACAAGATCACGGGTACAAACGGCCGAAATGAGTTTCCTCCGTCATGTGGTGGGGCTCTCCCTTAGAGATAGGGTGAGTAGGTCTGCCATCTGAGAGGAGCTCAAAGTAAAGCCGCTGCTCCTCCACATCGAGAGGAGCCAGATGAGGTGGTTCAGGCATCTGGTCAGGATGCCACCCGAACGCCTCCCTAGAGAGGTGTTTAGGGCACGTCCGACCGGTAGGAGGCCACGAGGAAGACCTAGGACACGTTGGGAAGACTATGTCTCCCGGCTGGCCTGGGAACGCCTCGGGATCCCCCGGGAAGAGCTGGACGAAGTGGCTGGGGAGAGGAAAGTCTGGGCTTCCCTGCTAAGGCTGCTGCCCCCGCGGCCCGACCTCGGATAAGCGGAAGAAGATGGATGGATGGGTGGATGGATGAGGAATTATGACACAACACGATAAAACCATTAAAAATAGCCTAGATAACCGTTAAAAAAACAAGAACTAATGTGTATGAGTTCAGTTCCAAAAACTTGTGAGAGACATTTTTGCAGCAGATTCTTAAAAACACCAGATTGCTGTCAGAGATGATCTTTGACTAGCTTTTTTGCAGAAGGTCCTTAAAAACAAATAGACCAAAATCAAATGGCCAGCAAATGAACAAAGTAAGATAAATAATGAGAGGAAAAGTCTTAGCTTTCTGCAAATGTGACCCTCAAAACAGTTTAGTTGAATATCCCTGCACGAATGTCTATGCTGCCGAGACAACTGATGACTGATCACTTTATTTTATGCATGCTCATGTTCCCCAGAGGAAATTATCTCCCAAGTTGGAGTGAAATGTTCCATCTGGGGACTTTTGAAATAAGACATAATGCTGCAATCTGTTAACATGCAAGACAGTTTGATCATTTTGAAGTGATGTTCGTGTAGCAGCTTAAGGCCTTGCTGCCTGTCTGATGCTGTGCAGGTTCTTTTTTTCCCGAGACATTTCCGCCCTATTTTCTCTGTGCCGTGCTCTCGCAGGAATAGATTGCTCCTTCTCACTGCCAGGGGCGCATCGAGCAGCAGTTACCCCAAGGTTTTATGGCTCATATAGTCGAACTCTTCAACGACGTGAGACTGACTTTGATTACATGACATACAATCAACATAGAAATCTTGACATTATTTGTAATCGCATATAAAAATCGTCCCCTTAAGATTTTTTTGTGATTGTTGGCTTAAGAATGGCAGAATTCACTGCATCTTTTTTCTGTAAGAATGCTGACATATTTTCTGTAACATTGAATCAACTTGTGAATTTATGAATTTTTTAACAATATTTTAAGTGTTCCTTATACCCATAACCTAAAAAAAGATCACAGGATTTCAACAAAAAATAGAAAACATTTTTTACTCATTTTATACCAAACAAACTTAAAGGTAGACACTATTTTGAGGACCAGTCATAGACAATTTTAGAGTGAAAAGCTAATTTTATTTTCAGTCGCATACACAACATTCTAACTTGGATCGTTTCCCTGGCTTCGTGACTCTCCCGAAGGACAGTGTGGCGAAGACACAACAAACTCCCTTCTTGTCTCTCATGGACACACACCTGTTGTTGTTGACTTTGGACTTATTGGCAAACGACATCAAGACCACGGAACAGAGACACACTGCAGGCTTACACACACACATGCATCCACAAAAAAATATACGCCACACACACATACCCCACCCCCAATCCAACGCCCTTGACGCAAATCCCATAGGGGTGATGGAAGGATGGGCAGCACCTGAGAGCTGCGGCCTGCCACCATGGCCCCCCCCCCTCCCCTCTGTTGCTAGATATCTCGAGATGTACGTTGTAATATGTATATGTGCTTTGCTATGGAGGTTTTTTTCCCAGATTGTATTTTTTTACTCATCCTTCCCCAGCATTTACCTTTTTCCTTTTTTTTATGGGGCGCCTTGTGGCGACCCATCAGCGTTCCTGTTCTGTAACCCTGTACACTGTTTTTTGTCTAATCCTGAACGTGTTTGTGCTGAAAAAAAAGTTTCATTGTACTTGTGCAATGACAATAAAGACCTATCCTATCCTAGTAGGCAGTAAAATCACATACTCAGAATGTATTGTCAAATTACTGTACTGTTTTAAATTTTTACACAAATAATAGTAATAATGAATAATAATTACAGAAAGAAACACCACCAAAGACTTTCTGCTCTGTCATCCACAAGTTGCAGACATTGTCCGTGTATGTTTTACACTTGAAAAGGGTTTGTCCATCTTTAACATTCATTTGCCGTATTTTTCGGAATATAAGGCCTTTTTTTTCTTCTCAAAACTCGACAGTGCGCCTTATAACCCGGTGCGCCTAATGTACGGAACAACTCTGGTCTTGCTCATCGACCTCGAATCTATTTTATTTGGTACATGGTGTAATGATAAGTGTGACTAGCAGATGGCAGTCACACATAAAGAGATACGAATAGTCTGCGATATGACTCAAGTAAACAACACCAAAATGTTATATGTTCCATTGAAAACATAGAACATTACACACGGAGCTCAAAAATCTATCAAAATGTTTTAGTATGACTTTGGTAAGCTATGAAGCCGCACCGCTTGATGGATTGTTGGCGCATTAAACATACGAGTATTATTATGGTGTGTGTATGAGGTAAGACATATTTGGCGTTTAGTTTTGCAATATTATGTAAAAGCAACTTTTCTTACTTTCTGGTACCTGCTGATCTGTATTTGGGATCTGCATAAAGCCTGAAAAATTGCGCGCCTTCGCCTTTGTAGTCCGAGACGACGTAGTCAATAAGCTTATTTTTTTTCTCTATCTTCTTCTTATGGGACATCCATCCTCCACTGTTGCCATTTCTAATATAAAGTAGTGTAAAGTTCTTACTTATATCTGTCAGTAAACTCGCCCATGAAAGCGCTAAAACATACCGGTGTAGTGAGTTTACATTATTCACCAAAGGAACTTCAGTTGTTAGAGAGTTCTGGTCGGACGTTTTTTCACGAGACACATTTCCGGCGAATGAGGAGATGCTGCTCCGTTATTTATTTAAGGAAAGTCTGAATGTCATTAAAACAGTTAGCTCCATCTTTTGACACTTCTTCCACTCCCGTCCTTGCACGCTACACCGCTGCAACAAAGATGACGGGGAGAAGACGCTGTCGAAGGTGAGTCACGTAACTAAGACCGCCCACAAAACGGTGCACCAGAAAGCGACTTGGAGATGATCTGTAAAACATAATCTATGCAACATTTTGACCAAAGAACCACCATTACATGTTATGTAGACCACAGGGAAGTGTTTTCAATGTAGAAAAAAAAAGAGACTCCTTTTATGCAGCCTATAATCCGGTGCGCTTTATATATGAAAAAAGATCAAAAATAGACCATTCATCAGCAGTGCGCCTTATGGTCCGGAAAATACGGTATGTTCCAACACATTCACTCTTGCACGTTAACAGCATTTTAAACGGTCGAGAGTAATCTATAGGGCTAATTTTTGTTTGTTAATGAGAGACTATGAGAGATAATCACTCACACACTCAACATCTCTAACATGTAAAGGCTGCATCCAGAAAGTATTCACAGCGTTACAGTCTACAGTAAATAGAATAATTTCATTGTTTTATCCTTCAAAATTCTACTCACAATGCCCCACAATGACAATGTAAAAAAAATGCACATTTTATACAAATAAAAAAATAAAAAATCACATATAGAGAAGTATTCACAGCCTTTGCTCAGTACTTTGTTGATGCACCTTTGGCAGCAATCACAGCCTCAAGTCTTTTTGAATACGATGCCACACTCTTAGCACACTTATCTTTGGGCAGACATCCTGGACGAAAACTAGATGGCTTCTCAGCCAACCTGATGGAGCTTGAGTGGTGCTGCAAAGAGGAATGGGCAAAACTGCCCAGAGATAGGTATGCCAAGTTTGTGGCATCGTATTCAAAAAGACTTGCGGCTGTAATTGCTGCCAAAGGTGCATCCACAAAGTATTGAGCAAAGGTTGTGAATATTTATGCACATGTGAGTTTTTAATTTTTAGTAAATTTGAAAAAAAAAAACTTTTTACATTGTCATTATGGGGTATTGTCTGTGGACTTTTGAGGACAAAAGAAATGTATTCCTTTTTGGAATAAGACTGTAACTTAACAAAATATGGAAAAAGTGAAGCACTGGGAATTCTTTTCAGGTGCACTTTAGGTCAGCATTGCAAATGAAAAAATGTTCTTATTTTTCTTACTGTGGATAAAAAAAATCCATCTATCCATTAGCGCTGTAGACAGGAAAAGGAAGTAGGTCTGCAAATTTGACAGTGACAAGAGAACGAAAGCTTCCTCAATGCACTGGAGAGTCCTCGCTATAGCAAGCTAGCGGCTAACATCCCTTCACAGTGTTTTAGCTACTTCTAAATCAAAACAAATAAATAAATTATGTTTCTTACAAGTATCATCCCTGCAGGATGAGAAATGGCTAAACATGTTTCACTACACCAGTGGTTCTTAGCCTGGGTTCGATCGAACTTTAGGGGTTCGGTGAGTCGGCCTCAGGGCAGAGCCTCCGCCGCAGAGGACAAGACACGCCCGACTCATCGTGTAAACAAAAACTTCTCCCTGTCGGCGTATTATGGATACCCCCAAACAATGTTCCCTCTAATTGTCCATATGTGTGAGCAAACGCAAAAACTCCTTGAGCATTCATGTGGAGCACATGTGAGCGACGTCAGACCTGCAGCACACCTCTCCCAAACCTGACTAAATAACAAGTTCAATGTTTTATTATTGTAATCAAATGACAGCAGTCATTTCATGAGATTATTTTCTAATATACTGTAAGTGTTTTGGCCCACTTACAATGACTCTAAACATATTGTTTTTCATGAGCTGTGTACTAGTATTATATGTCTGGGTGGGGGTCCTGCTTTGGAAATAATGTGTACCCCTTTCAGATATCGCATTTAGTTCCCACTAAAACATTCACATGTTGCACAATGAGATGTAAACAATGGATTATGTGTACATTCCTGCAACTTTCTGTTTGTAAAATATATCTTCATTAGTATTACTTTAATATAATAACATCATTTTATGATTACGGTTCGGGTTCGGTGAATGCGCATATGAAACTGGTGGGGTTCGGTACCTCCAACAAGGTTAAGAACCACTGCACTACACACTGTAGGAGGATACAATGGCTAACCACTAATAGCAAACTAGCGCTACAGAATGTAAACAAATGGGTGGATCTTTATAAATAAATATCGACTGTAACGATACCAAGTACAAAACCCAAAACCAGTGATGTTGGCTCGTTGTGTAAATCGTAAATAAAAATAGAATACAATGATTTGCAAATCCTTTTCAACTTATATTCAATTGAAAAGACTGCAAAGACAAGATATTTAATGTTCGAGAGAAACTTAATTTTTTTTGCAAATAATCATTAACTTAGAATTTAATGGCAGCAACACATTGCAACAAAGTTGGCACAGGGACATTTTTACCACTGTGTTACATGGCCTTTCCTTTTAACAACACTCAGTAAACATTTGGGAACTGAGGAAACCAATTTTTTAAGCTTTTCAGGTGGAATTATTTCCCATTCTTGCTTGATGTACAGCTTAAGTTGTTCAACACTCCGGGATCTCCGTTGTCGTATTTTACGCTTCTTAATGCACCACACATTTTCAATGGGAGACAGGTCTGGACTACAGGCAGGTCAGTCTAGTAACCGCACTCTTTTACTACGAAGCCAAACTTTTGTAACACGCGCAGAATGTGGCTTGGCATTGTCTTGCTGAAATAAGCAGGGGCATCCATGAAAAATACGTTGCTTGGATGGCAACATACAGTATATTGCTCCAAAACCTGTATGTATTTTTTACAGATGTGTAAGTTACCCAGGCGTTGGGCATTAATACACCCCCATACCATCACAGACGCTGGCTTTTGAACTTTGCACCTATAACAGTCTGGATGGTTATTTTCCTCTTTGGTCCGGAGGACACTACGTCCACAGTTTCCAAAAACAATTTGAAATGTGAACACTTTTCCACTTTACGTCAGTCCATCTTAGATGAGCTCGGGCCCAGCAAAGCCGGCAGCGTTTCTGGGTGTTGTTGATAAATGGCTTTCGCTTCGTATAGTAGAGTTTTAACTTGCACTTACAGATGTAGCGACCAACTGTAGTTACTGACAGTGGCTTTCTGAAGTGTTCTGTTTTTATTTACGATTTACACAACGTGCCAACTTCACTGGTTTTGGGTTTTGTACAAGAGCTGTATAGTCGATACTACAATGATTAAACCAATATTTTTTTTATCATCACAAAATATTTTGTAATTTTTGTTATTGTTTATGAACTCAGGAACTCTGTCCCTGGACACAGGAGGACTTTGTGTATGACCAATGTATGATGACCGCGTGACTACATCGATTTGGATTGCTACTCAAACCTATTTGCTTATTAAAAACGTAATATGTTGTTTAGTATGTTCACAATGGTATTTAATGCCATTGTATTTCAATGTTCTAAAGTAACGAAATACATTTTGGAACCGGTACCGATGCCAAAATATTGGTGGTATCTGAACAACACTTATCGAGGCAATAACATAATATTGTACTGTGGAGCTTAACTTAAATAATATTAATCTCTCTAAATATAGGACTAGTGCATAAGTCAGTTAGGATGAAGACAATAGGTGAATATCTGTATTGGTTGGAAAGATAGCAAAGGTATAACATGAGACAAGATGGCTTTTGCACAGGTAGTTCCTAATATCCTGACATTTCCGTTATTGCAATATGCACTGAAGACAATGTAAGAGTAGAAAGGCCTACAGAATAAAAATAACTGCAGAGAAAAAATCCACTGTGATCTCTTGAGAACTTTGCAACAATCTGCTATTACTGCTCCGACCATTGCCATTACCGACACTATTGATTGTGGCCCCTGGGACTGATGATAATATTCAGCTTTCTCTCTGCAGCAGAAGCTGCAATCATGTCGCCGTGTTGCCCAAATGATAGACTGTCTGGGAAATGAAAGAGGCAGTGATGGCTGGAGAGGGAGTGATAAGGATGATTGAGAGAGATAAGAGATGGGGGCGATGGGAATGGAGGTGCTGACATTATTATGGTTTGGTGAGTTTTTCAGAAAGGTAATGTCTCTGTGGTAAATCAAAAGGGCATAGGGTCAGTTGTGTTGACAGGAGAAAGAGCCTCTTTGGAAAAAGGTTCTCACGCATCCCAGAAAACCTGGAAAGTTATAGATTGATTTCCCAGTTGTGGAAAATGAGTAAAAGGTCAAATGTCCGGGAAACGGTTAGAGGGCCTAAACCAGGGTTATTAAACCAAATTGGTTTGGGGGACACATTTTCCATCAAGCTGAGGACTAGGAGATCAGAGTTATCCTTCCACTTTTTTTCTTTATTTTGTACATTTCTTGAGAACCAGCATTCTCTCCAGTAGACCGGTGTTTTTCAACCTTTTTTGAGCCAAGGCACATTTTCTGCGTTGAAAAAACTCGGAGGCACACCACTTGCAGGAATCATTAAAAAACGAAACACTTTGCATATTCCAAAACGATTAAATAAAAAGTTAGAGATGTCCGATAATGGCTTTTTTGCCGATATCCGATATTCCGATATTGTCCAATTCTTAATTACAGATTCCGATATCAACCGATACCGATATATGTATATATAGTTGTGGAATTAACACATTATTATGCCTAATTTTGTTGTGATGCCGCGCTGGATGCATTCAACAATGTAACAAGGTTTTCCAAAATAAATCAACTCAAGTTATGGAAAAAAAATGCCAACATGACACTGCCATATTTATTATTGAAGTCACAAAGTGCATTATTTCTTTTAACATGCTTCAAAACAGCAGCTTGGAATTTGGGACATGCTCTCCCTGAGAGAGCATGAGGAGGTTGGGTGGGCGGGGTTTAGGTGGTGGTGGTGGTGGTGTTGGTGGGGGGGTAGCAGGGGGTGTATCTTGTAGCGTCCCGGAAGAGTTATTGCTGCAAGGGGTTCTGGGTATTTGTTCTGTTGTGTTTATGTTGTGTTGCGGTGCGGATGTTCCCCCGAAATGTGTTTGTCATTCTTGTTTGGTGTGGGTTCACAGTGTGGCGCATATTTGTAACAGTGTTAAAGTTGTTTATACGGCCACCCTCAGTGTGACCTGTATGGCTACTGACCAAGTATGGATTGCATTCACTTGTGTGTGTGAAAAGCCGTAGATATTATGTGATTGGGCCGGCACGCAAAGGCAGTGCCTTTAAGGTTTATTGGCGCTCTGTACTCCCTACGTCCGTGTACCACTCCGTACAGCGGCGTTTTAAAAAGTCATACATTTTACTTTTTGAAACCGATACGGATACTTTCCGATATCACATTTTAAAGCATTTATCGACCGATAATATTGGCAGTCCGATATTATCGGACATCCCTAAAAAAAAGTCTATATTTTTCAAAATTACTAATAAAATTAAATACAAATTTTCACGAGGATTAAATAACACACACAAAAACTACCAAAGCACGTAAACGTTTTCAAAGCGATGACAACAAACATAATTATTGCGTGTGTTCTACCATGTATGGAATTTACATGCTCATTGCTGGAAATGGCAGAATGTATATCATGTAGCACAGTCAAAGTTAGCATCTGCCTATCCGGACTTACACTGAACTTTAAGGTTATGTAAAAAATATGATGTGGCGTGCCACAAGTTTGAGACCCTTGGCTCTTGATGTCTCGGACTACGGATGGAAACTCGCACTGTGCTACATTTTTTTCATGTCTACAATTTATTGTGAGTTCATTACCATGCACTGTCCCTTCCAAATAGTTCAATATAAAATAGGATATGATTTGAAATAAAGATGTAATGGCTACTTGTATGAATTATAAACCGCATTAAAGTTAGTATTACCATTTCACATTTTAATAATCATCAAATGGTGGTTGAGAACCTAATTTTGATCAAATTTTGATGATACGGCACATTATCGCTAGCTAGCTTAAATAATGACATTAATACAAAGAGACATTAACGTCTTTCCCCATTAAGAAACAACATATCTCATTCAAAGCTTTTATAAACACGTTGCTGTCTGAGCAACTAAGATATTCAATTGTGCACATTGAATCTACAGGATGTGCTCTCTCAGAACAGAGTGATAAATATGAAGATTAATACACAAAAGTATCGACAACAGGAAGTGATGTTCCATAAACAGGAAGCGAAGTGTGAAACCCCTATTCTTTCTTTTGTCATGATCCGTTGCCCGGGTCATGTTTTGTTTAGTTTTGAGCACCCCTGGATTTGTGTTTTAGTTGCCATGACCGCAGATTGTTTTCACCTGCCTCTGATTAGTGTTCGGGACGCTCACCTGCTCCTGGGCACTAATCAGAGAGCTGTTTATTCCTGCCTTTCGCCACACTTGGTCTGGCTTCTTTGTTTGCTGTACGCAACAGTTACGTTGGATTGTTTCTTGTTTCCTTGCTCATGATTCCTGTGCTAATTTTTTGACTTATCTCCCCGTGTGATCGGCACACGTCTCTTTGGTTTGATTCCTGTAATTTTGTATTTTGTATGATTTATGAGGAATAAATCATTGTCTCACCTGCACCTTGCCTCCGGAGTTCCTGCTGCATCTTGGGAGAATGATCCACGGATAAACATGCGACCCAACCGTGACACCTTTTATCATTAAAAACATTCTAAAACCTTAACTAATTAAGACAGAAAAAGATAAACATATTTAAACACTCAAATTAAATAATATGGCTCTTAATAAGCCAGACAAATATTTCATATTACTTAATATTATTATTATGTACAGATAAATCAATATATGGGGGTAGTAACATACATGTATCTACAAACCCCGTTTCCATATGAGTTGGGAAATTGTGTTAGATGTAAATATAAACGGAATACAATGATTTGCAAATCATTTTCAACCCATATTAAGTTGAACATGCTACAAAGACAACATATTTGATGTTCAAACTAATAAATTTTTTTTTTTTTTGCAAATAACTTTAGAATTTGATGCCAGCAACATGTGACATAGAAGATGGGAAAGGTGGCAATAAATACTAAAAAAGTTGAGGAATGCTTTTTAAACACTTATTTGGAACATCCCACAGGTGTGCAGGCTAATTGGGAACAGGTGGGTGCCATGATTGGGTATAAAAACAGCCTCCCAAAAAATGCTCAGTCTTTCACAAGAAAGGATGGGGCGAGGTACACCCCTTTGTCCACAACTGCGTGAGCAAATAGTCAAACAGTTTAAGAACGTTTCTCAAAGTGCAATTGCAAGAAATTTAGGGATTTCAACATCTACGGTCCATAATATCATCAAAAGGTTCAGAGAATCTGGAGAAATGACTCCACGTAAGCGGCATGGCCGGAAACCAACATTGAATGACCGTGACCTTCGATCCCTCAGACGGCACTGTATCAAAAACCGACATCAATCTCCAAAGGATATCACCACATGGGCTCAGGAACACTTCAGAAAACCACTGTCACTAAATACAGTTTGTCGCTACACCTGTAAGTGCAAGTTAAAGCTCTACTATGCAAAGCGAAAGCCATTTATCAAAAACATCCAGAAACGCTGCCGGCTTCTCTGGGCCCGAGATCATCTAAGATGGACTCATGCAAAGTGGAAAAGTGTTCTGTTGTCTGACGAGTCCACAATTCAAATTGTTTTTGGAAATATTTGACATTGTGTCATCCGGACCAAAGGGGAAGCGAACCATCCAGACTGTTATCGACGCAAAGTTCAAAAGCCAGCATCTGTGATGGTATGGGGGTGCATTAGTGCCCAAGGCATGGGTAACTTACACATCTGTGAAGGCACCATTAATGCTGAAAGGTACATACAGGTTTTGGAACAACATATGCTGACATCTAAGCGCCGTCTTTTTCATGGACGCCCCTGCTTATTTCAGCAAGACAATGCCAAGCCACATTCAGCACGTGTTACAACAGCGTGGTTTCGTAAAAAAAGAGTGCGGGTACTTTCCTGGCTCGCCTGCAGTCCAGACCTGTCTCCCATCAAAAATGTGTGGCGCATTGTGAAGCGTAAAATACCACAGCGGAGACCCCGGACTGTTGAACGACTGAAGCTCTACATAAAATAAGAATGGGAAAGAATTTAACTTTCAAAGCTTCAACAATTAGTTTCCTCAGTTCCCAATCGTTTATTGAGTGTTGTTAAAAGAAAAAGCGCTATACAAGTATAACCCATTTACCATTTACCATTACTGCTAACTGTAATATTTGACGTACTGTCAATCTCTCCCTTAGAGATATGGTCATGAGCTTCGGTTTATGACCGAAAGGACCAGATCACAGGTGCAAGAGGCCAAAATGAGTTTCTGCCGTAGGGTTGCGGGGCTCTCCATTAGAGATAGGGTGAGAAGCTCTGTCAATCGGGAGAAGCTCAGAGTAAAACCGCTGCTCCTCCACATCAAGAGGAGCCAGTACAGGTGGTTTGGGCATCTGGTCAGGATACTCCCTGGACGCCCGGTACAGTAGGAGGTCACGGGAAAGACCCAGGCCACGTTGGACAAACTATGTCTCCCAGCTGGCCTGGGAAGGCCTCGGGATCTCCTGGGAGTAGCTGGACAAACTGTCTGGGGAGAGGGAAGTCTGGGCTCCTCTGCTTAGACTGCAGCCCCCGCAACCTGACCTCGTAAAAACGGAAGTCGATGGATGGATGAATCATTTGCTCAATAAGTCACTAAACACAATGTTCTATCTTTCTTTCTTGAACTAAATAAATCCATTATGCAGCTGGTGTCATTCAACGAGTCCTCCTATTATTATTGGTGATTACTTTAGATTAAATTCAACTTTATTGTGAAGCTGGATCATTTTCATTCCTTTGCCAACAAATAAGAGGAAGGCCATTTATCTTCTGTAATGTTTTTGTTGACTTTGTCCTTGTGATGGATGGTCTGGCAGACGATGTGATTACACAACAACTTTGTAAAACAAAGTTAGATGGCAAAAAGGAATTACAATATGCCAAACGTCTCCCAGATACAATATATATATATACATATATACATATATATATATATATATATATATATATATATATATATATATATATATATATATATATATATATATATATATCCATCCATCCATCCATCTTCTTCCGCTTATCCGAGGTTGCAGCCTAAGCAGGGAAGCCCAGACTTCCCTCCCCCCAGCCATTTCGTCCAGCTCCTCCCGGGGGATCCCGAGGCGTTCCCAGGCCAGCCGGGAGACATAGTCTTTCCAACGTGTCCTGGGTCTTCCCCGTGGCCTCCTTCCGGTCGGACGTGCCCGAAACACCTCCCTAGGGAGGCGTTCGGGTGGCATCCTGACCAGATGCCCAAACCACCTCATCTGGCTCCTCTCGATGTGGAGGAGCAGCGGCTTTAGTTTGAGCTCCTCCTGGATGACACGACGACAGTATTTTACCGACAGCGTTTCACATCGATTTAATTCAGGTGAAAGCAACATTAGTTACATCAGTATGATTTGATGTTAACGTCATGTTGGCCGGCACATTCCGGATCGGATAATGTTTAAAGTAAAACTGGACTTCTTTGCGTTATGTTGTTGGAGCTGTGAATGACCAAAAATCGTAAATTGAGAGAGAATGATCTACCACATGTGTGAGGTGTTTGACGCTACAATGTGTGTGTGTGTGTGTGTGTGTGTGTGTGTGTGTGTGTGTGTGTGGGTGTGTGGGAGGGGTGGGGGGGGGGTATTTTGTAGCGTCCCGGAAGAGTTAGTGCTGCAAAGGGTTCTGGGTATTTGTTCTGTTGTGTTTATGTTGTGTTACGGTGCGGATGTTCTCCCGAAATGTGTTTGTCATTCTTGTTTGGTGTGGATTCACAGTGTGGCGTATATTTCTAACAGTGTTAAAGTTGTTTATACGGGCACCCTCAGTGTAATCTGTATCACTGTTGATCAAGTATGCGTTGCATTCACGTGTGTGTGCGTACAGAAGCCGCACATATCTTGTGACCGGGCCGGCACGTTGTTAGAATGGATGAAAAGTGGACGTGACGACAGCTCGTAGAGGCACGCCCCCAAGATATAATGACTGATGAACACTTACGTTCGATAATGAAGGTTGCCTCAGCTCAAAGCCTGAGCCCCGACATTAATGAACTAGCATCCAAGAAAAGATGGCAGGTATCTGGCTTGGGCACATCAGATTAGATCAGTGTGTTGCAAACTGAGCAGTTTAAAGTCCTGAATGGTTGGTTTATTCATTGTTATTTTATTTTCAAATGTATTAGCATGTGGAATAAGTTAATGTTGATATTTACCTCAGAAGGCTGCAAATAGAAAAGAGGCATTCAAATTTTATTTAAATTGTATTTGATATGCCATTGATATTTTTTAATTATTATTATTATTATTTGAAACTCGATTTTGCATGTCACTATAACGTTATATAAGCCTTGCTTGTTCAATATTCAATGCAAAACTTGTTTGGGTCCCTATTAAAAGGTTAATTTGTTCAACCTTGGCCCGCGGCTTTGTTCAGTTTTAAATTTTGGCCCACTCTGTATTTGAGTTTGACACCCCTGATCTACCACATGGTGATGTACATTATGTCCTACCAAAAGTTTATTGACAGTCTGTCATATCATCTTCCTTTTGTCACTTAAACAAATACAGAGAACATGACCTCATTGTCCTCAATGGTAATGACGGCCATGGCTGTACGCCACACGGGTGGAGTCTGTTCCGTACGAGTGAGGCTGCTGGGCAAAAACTAAGGAGCATTGATATAAAAAGAGTCTACATTGCCGAATGTCTCTTGTACTTAGGTGGGTGTGTATGCTGAGCTCCTGAAGACGAAAACTGGGTGTTGAGGCAACAAAAGGGACTCCAGCTGCAGGTTGACCGGCATCCATTGATTGATTGATTGATTGAAAAGTTCATTGACATTTTAAAGAATTGAATCCAAGTAAAGCTTTAAAAAGGCAAATCGATGGCACAAAAAGCCAAAAGGCTTGCTTCCATTGTGGTCCATTGTGTCCTGGGCATGACGTTAAAGTGCATCCGGCAGTGGAGGCTCCTCTATGGGGTCTTGGGGCACCAGGAGGCTAACCCCTTTACTACTGTTACCCCAGGTGGCCCTTGGCAAAGGCCTAGTACCTGACTGCCTCTTAGCCAGGGATACGGTGAAGACCTCAACGGCGGAGCAGGGGGAAGACGGTAGATTTAAGAACTACCACAACCGCTGCAATGGCGGAAGAAGGCTGCAGCAGAAAAGGGTCTCCAGTCGTCTTGGACTCCATGCCACTGGACCCGATTCTGTCAAGGATCGTGTGGTGACTGTCTGTGCACCAGTCTCCCCATGTTAAACAAAGTCACGCACAGGCATCCTCCATAAAGGGATACACCCCTATCAGGAGGATCGTCAAACTCGTTCGAGTGACCGCCGATGATGATGATAGTCCATTAAATATTCATCACATTTGATACATTCAATAATCAAAGATATGCAGTATAACCTGTAACATGTATATAAAAAATTACGTTAAAAAAAAAAAGATAAATTAGGTACATATACACAGTATACATGTCAGAAGATTTGAAAAACAATATATACAAAAAATGGGGATGTGGGGGGTATATACACTATGTACATGACACTATGTACATGACTATGCACATGTTGACTCCAAGAGTGTGCAAAACAGAATGAGAAAATATATATACACTATAACCACATATAAACCTGTTTGATGCTTCGGACAGTTGCTGGGGATCAATTTTGGTTCAGATCAGGTAGAGATTGAGCTGAGCCATGATTTTATGGCATTTTTAAAATTTAGTCGGGAAGTTGGAATTTTAAGGTCTGTTAGTAGTGTATTCCACTGTGTGGTGGCAAAATAGTAGAATGTATTTTTTCCCATGAGAGTCTTGAATTTGGGTGTGCATCTCCCGCACACGCGTCATCAAGTTCAATAAAATCTGCTCATGTTGGCTTGCCATAAGCCCTGTGGGCCAGCTGAAAGGGCGTGTCGTCCGAGGGATCCATGATTGACAGGTTATGCTGTGCAACACAGCTGTGATGAATCCCAAGATGCAGACGAAACGTTGAGTTAAACAGCTAAACACAAAATAAACTGACTCAGGTAGGAGAGGCAAGAGATGCAGATGATAAAAAAACACATAGCTGGATGGCAGTGAGAATAGCCAAGACTAGGGTCAAAAGAGAACAAGGTGCTGCAGACACGCCACCAGGCAAGGAGGACTAGAGAGTCGAAATCCAGCTGTCAGGAAGCAGATAAATAGGGCCAGGCAACTTGGAAGCAGCTGGGAACGTCTCACAACTCTCAAAACTGGAACTCAAAAAGTGTTAGTCTTTCACATTACTCTAAAGAAAATGTCTAAAATGTCTGTGAAGTGACCGACATGCGCACAAACCATGATGTTACACACGATGCAAGGGTGTTTACAGAAGTAAACCTGGCTGGGATTTGTGTAGGCCTCAGTCCTGCCTCATTTGTTGCAATTTCAAGGAGCAACCGAAATCAACATTTTCTTAACCAAACATCGAAGACAAAGAAAGAATAGAGCAACGATTTTGGCTCTTGCGGTTTGTGGGTTATTTGCTTTGACGTCTTTTTCGAGGACCGTGTGGGTAACAAAGCGGAGCCTAAAATGGTGGGCCAATAATGTAAGTTCCAGAGGTGGGACCAAGTCATTGTTTTGCAAGTCATAAGTAAGTCTCAAGTCTTTGCCCTCAAGTATCGAGTCACGTCCCGAGTCAAGACAGGCAAGTCCCGAGTCAGGTCCAAAGTCAAGACTGGAAAGTCTCAAATCAAGTCCCAAGTCCTGCATTTTGAGTTTCGAGTCCTTTCAAGTCCTTTTAACCACAGATTAATATATTTACACAGATTGTGTATTTATTTATTAAAACAAGTGCATTTGAAATTGCAGGGAAAAAAATAGTGCTGACATTGCACTTCATAATAGCACTATTAACCAGTCATTTTAACCATTTACCTCATTCCTTTGCAGAATAAACACATTTGAAAAAACAAGTGCAACTGTACTTATTTGTACAAAAGTGTTAACATTATATTTCCATGGCATATTGCATTGTAACTAGTTCCACAGCAGTTTCTATCCTGTTCTTACCTTATCTCATTGATCTCATCTCATACTGTATGTGTGTTGATGTGTGTTGTTTTACTCTGTCCTCCACCCTGAGCCAGCCCACTTTGGAGAAGTGGGTAGGAGTGAGGTGGGATCTGAGGTGGAGGTCTAGAAGTAATCTGACTAGCTTGTTCTGGGATGTTTGGAGTTTAGATTTGAGGGTTTTGGAGGTGCTAGGGTACCAGGAGGTGCATGCGTAATCGAAAAAGGGTTGAACGAGATTTCCCGCTAGAATCCTCATGGTGCTTTTGTTGACCAGAGAGGAGATTCTATACAGAAATCTCGTTCGTTGGTTGACCTTTTTGATTACCTTGGTTGCCATTTTATCACAGGAAAGATTAGCCTCTAGAATGGAACCTAGGTAAGTGACCTCATCCTTCCTGATGATAATAAGGTCACCCACTTTTATAGTGAAGTCATTGACTTTCTTAAGGTTGATGTGGGACCCAAACAGGATGGATTCCGTTTTACCCAAGTGTATGGATAACTTGTTGTCAGCGAGCCAGGTGCAAGTTCTACAGAGTTCAGCACTGAGGATTTTCTCCACCTGTGACTTGTCCTTGTCTGATACCAGCAGGGCCGAGTCATCCGCAAACAAGAACAATTCACAGTCGCATGCTGATGACAAGTCGTTTATGTATACTAGGAACAGTAAAGGCCCCAATATACTGGCTCGGGGTACTCCACAGCTCACTGAGAGGGGGGGGGGGACACGGTGCCGTTCACCTCTACCACCTGTTCCCTCCCCTCCAAGTGAGATTGCATCCAGCTCGATGAGGTTTTGTCAAATCCGATTGCTATGAGCTTATCCAACAGTATAGCGTGGTCAACGGTGTCAAAGGCCTTCTGAAGATCCAGCATGACCATGCCGCAGTATTTGCCCGCGTCCACCTCATGTTTGATGTGGTCGGTCAGATAGAGAAGGCATGTGTCAGTGGAGTGGTTAGTTCTGAAGCCGGATTGGAATTTGTACATGAGTTTATTGGTGGCAAGGTAACTATCGACTTGTTCATAAACTATTTTTTCCATTACTTTCGAAATGGAACTGAGAATAGAAACAGGTCGGTAGTTGCCAGGTTCCAATTTGCTTCCTTTTTTAAAGAGGGGAGTTACTCTTGCTATCTTAAAATCTTTTGGTACTTGGCCTTGTGAAATTGAGAGGTTTATTATGTGCGTGATGATTGGGGAAATTGTGGAGGCAGAGTCCCTGAGGAATCTGGAGGGGATATTGTCAAGGCCGGTGGCCTTGTTTGGGTGGAGCGCGCTAAATTTTTTAAGCACCTCATCAGCTGTGACCATTTCTAATTTGAAATCATTGTTGGATACTCCTAGCTTTCTGTAGAAGGCTTTAATGTGTTCTACACCAAAGCGACCAGAGTGGTGGGACAGCTTGTTGACAAGAGTTGCGGCTATGCTGGTGAAAAAGGTGTTAAGTCTGCTTGCTACCTCCATTTTGTCTGTAATGAGGGAGTCACCCTCCTTGATGCTGATGTTGGTGAGTCTGGTTTTAAGTTTTTGGCTGCAACCGGGAAGCTGGTTGTTGAGAATTTTCCAGAGCTCACGTGGCTTATTTGTGTTTTCCTCTATTTTGTCGTTAATGTAATTTTGTTTTAAAGGGGAACATTATCACCAGACCTATGTAAGCGTCAATATATACCTTGATGTTGCAGGAAAAAGACCATATATTTTTTTAACCGATTTCCGAACTCTAAATGGGTGAATTTTGGCAAATTAAACGCCTTTCTATTATTCGCTCTCGGAGCGATGACGTCACAACGTGACGTCACATCGGGAAGCAATCCACCATTTTCTCAAACACATTACAAACACCGAATCAAATCAGCTCTGTTATTTTCCGTTTTTTTGACTGTTTTCCGTACCTTGGAGACATCATGCCTCGTCGGTGTGTTGTCGGAGGGTGTAACAACACGAACAGGGACGGATTCAAGTTGCACCAGTGGCCCAAAGATGCGAAAGTGGCAAGAAATTGGACGAAATTTGTTCAAAATACGAGGGTGTGGGGAAAGCCGACGAAAATGGTCAGTCGTTTGTTCCGCACACTTTACCGACGAAAGCAATGCTACGACAGAGATGGCAAGAATGTGTGGATATCCTGCGACACTCAAAGCAGATGCATTTCCAACGATAAAGTCAAAGAAATCTGCCGCCAGACCCCCATTGAATCTGCTGGAGTGTGTGAGCTATTCAGGGACACAGGGCCTTGGTAGCACGGCAAGCAATGGCGGCAGTTTGTTCCCGCAGACGAGCGAGCTAAACCCCCTGGATGTCTTGGCTCACACTGCTTCTACCGTCCCTTATGCCACCGAAGATGATCAAGAGAAGAATATCGACCCTAGCTTCCCTGGCCTGCTAACATCAACTCCAAAACTGGACAGATCAGCTTTCAGGAAAAGAGAGCGAATGAGGGTATGTCTACAGAATATATTAATTGATGAAAACTTTATTAATTACTCACGGTTTTACGTAAATTATTATACATAAACTGTGTTTACCAATAATTTAGCTTAAAAACATTACAACACATAAAAACAAACACACACCAATCGTTGGTTAGAAGGCGATCGCCAAATTCGTCCTCGCTTTCTCCCTTGTCGCTGGCTGTCGTGTCATTTTCATCGGTTTCGCTTGCATACGGTTCAAACCGATATGGCTCAATAGCCTCAGTTTCTTCTTCAATTTCGCTTAAGCCGCTGAAATCCGAGTCTGAATCCGAGCTAATGTCGCTACCTTGCTGTTCTATCCGCCATGTTTGTTTGTATTGGCATCACTATGTGACGTCACAGGAAAATGGACGGGTGTATATAACGATGGTTAAAATCAGGCACTTTGAAGCTTTTTTTTAGGGATATTACGTGATGGGTAAAATTTTGAAAAAAACTTCGAAAAATAAAATAAGCCACTGGGAACTGATTTTTAATGGTTTTAACCCTTCTGAAATTGTGATAATGTTCCCCTTTAAGGATTTAGTCAGGTTAGTTGACTTATTTCTTAATTTTTTGCCTTGCTTTTTGAGGGTTGAAAGGAGTGATTTGAGGTTGTTATTATCGGGTTGTTTATCTACTTCTGTTTTACACTTTTGGTATTCGGAGTATTTTCTGTCTCTGTCTTTTATGGCAGCTAGTAGGTCCGGATTCATCCATGGCAAGCTTTGATCCTGACTGTTTTCACGGGAGCCATAAATGATAAATGGGTTGTACTTGTATAGCGCTTTTCTACCTTCAAGGTACTCAAAGCGCTTTGACACTACTTCCACATTTACCCATTCACACACACATTCACACACTGATGGAGGGAGCTGCCATGCAAGGCGCTACCAGCACCCATCAGGAGCAAGGGTGAAGTGTCTTGCTCAGGACACAACGGACATGACGAGGTTGGTACTAGGTGGGGATTGAACCAGGGACCCTCGGGTCGCGCACGGCCACTCTTCCACTGCGCCACGCCGTCCCTTTTTATTTTAAATGATGTATAAAGTAAATAATAATATGCTTCCTGAAGTGGTCCAGAAGATGTTTCACATGTGAACCAGTACATATGTATATCATATAAAGGTGATCATCTATGGGATCATTAACAATTAGAAATACAAATATGGAATACTTCCATATTTCAAACTATCTAATCTATTAATGTAGAAGCATATTAAAAAGATAGTTACACAAACAACAATGATGTCACACATGTTATATGTGCTGATGTTGTTAGAAAGTCAACATTAAAGTCTTGACAGTTTATTTCAAATCCTGCAGTTTCATTTGCTGCTGCTGTTCTCACCAGCACACTTGTGTTTCTTACACTGGTACTTAGAAGACAATCTTTCACCACACACACTGCAACTCAACACTTTCTCTCCTGGGTGTCTTCTCATGTGTCTTTTCAAAGATTGCCTTTTAGTAAAACCTTTACCACAGATTGAACAAGAAAAAGGTTTTTCACCAGTGTGTTTTCTCATGTGCATTTTCACACTCTGACTTTGTCTAAACTCTTTACCCCAAGTTGAACAGGAAAAAGGTTTTTCACTAGTGTGTGTTCTCATGTGTATTTTCAAATTTTGACTCTGTGTAAAACCTTTACCACAGTTTGAACAGGAAAAGGGTTTTTCACTAGTGTGTGCTCTCATGTGTCCTTTCAAATGTTGACTTTGTGTAAAACTTTTACTACAGATTGAACAGATACAAGGTTTTTCACCAGTGTGTGTTCTCATGTGTCTTTTCACACTGTGACTTTGTGTAAAACCTTTACCACAAGTTGAACAGGAAAAAGGTTTTTCACCAGTGTGTGTTCTCATGTGTACTTTCAAATGTTGACTTTGTGTAAAACCTTTACCACAGGTTGAACAGGAAAAGGGTTTTTCACCAGTGTGTGCTCTCATGTGTATTTTCAAAGATTGCCTTTGTGTGAAACCTTTACCACAGAATGAACAAGAAAAAGGTTTTTCTCCAGTGTGTGTTCTCAAGTGTTTTTTCAGATCACTACGGTATTTAAAAGTTTTGTGACAGAGAGAGCATGTGAAGTGAGTGTTGTCAGTGTGACATGTTGCATCATCTTTAGAGTCTTCATCATCAGTGTCAGGAGAGTGTGACGTTGTGTCCTCACTATCTGATAGTGGAGCTAAGATCTTGTCTGCTTGTGATTCTCCACAGTGGTCTCCATCAGCTTCTGTTGTCATGTGTTGTGTTGAGCTGCTGCTTGGAGGCTCCGCCTCTCTCTTCTCCTCACTTTCACCTTTGACCTCATCATCTTCACTCTTCACAGGGACACCAGTCACTGGGAACTCCACCAGTCCTTCAATAAGATCTCCTTCCTGACTAACGCTGTGTTCCTCCTCTTCCTCTTTAATGTGGGGGGTCAGTGAGTCTTCCTCTTCCTTTTTACAGGGCAGGGTCTGTGTCAAAGAGGAAAAGGAGACGCCAGAGGGTCCGTGTTGCCTGGTCTTCCTCTTTGGTGGATCCTCCTTCAACATCCTGGAGCTACTCTCCTGTTTTTCAGGCAGAAGTTGTTCTTCACAGACGTTTGGACTGTGATGAAGCTGTGAGGACTCAGGTGCTTTGTCTTCATGCTCTTCAGTCTTCACAGAGACAACAGTCAGTGGAAACTTGCTGACATCATCCTCCTCCTGCCCTACAGGACACTCTCCCTCCTCTTCCTCTTTCATGTGTGAGGGCTGTGGATCCTCTGAAGTGAATCTGTCCCCCTGCAGATGAGGGAGACATTCTTCTTGGTGTCCAATCAGCTGATGGATGTCTGTTGTGTGTAACACAACTTGATGTTTTTCTCCTCTTTTGTTGGACAAAGTTCCTCCTCGTACTCTGCTATGGTTCTTTCGCACATTTTCACACAATCACAACACTTTACACTCACACTTGATCTCTGCTTAGCGATGTGTTTTCATCACTTCCGCCTCTCTTTGTTAGCAGCTAACAAGCTAAGCTAACTAGCAAGCTAAGCTAGCTCGAGAAGTGCGCTCAGACTAATATAACCGGCTGCAAACAGTTATTAACGATGTTTACTCTATTTAATAGAGTGTAATAAAGGACATATATGTGTACATGGACGCACAGATTAAGAACACTGAACTGTGACGACCATGTAATTTAGTATCTTTAGGAACGCTGTTTTGAAGCAATCCCAAGCAACATCGACCAGATTACTCGCAAGCACAGGGGACCAGTCCCACTCATCTAATTTTAAATTGAAATTATAACTGGAGTATTTTTTAAGGGATCTGGATTGTGCTGTTATGTGGCCATTGGCTTTAGCTATTTTGCGGGTGCAGAAGGTTAGATAGTGGTCGCTAAGACCACAAATCATGACCCCAATATTTTTTATTTTAGGCTGGTCTGAAGTGAGAATGAGATCTATGGTTGATTGGGCGGAATCACACACCCCTGTAGGTAGTGTTATTAGCTGGGAAAGGCCGTGTAGATTACAAAACCCGCTGTAGGATCTGAAGACAGGCGCATCTTTGCGTTGAATATCTGTGTTCAGATCTCCAGTTATAATTTTCTCCACGTTGTCTGCCCCAGCCAAGCACTCCTCCAAAGCCCCATAAAAATCACTCTGATTAGGGGTTCTGTAAACAGTCCCTATCAGTACTGGCTTAGCGTTTTTAAATTAGATTTCCGCCCACACAGATTCAAGGTCATTGTGGTTAAGATCAGTGCGAGTTATGTATTTTATATCCTGGTAAATATACATACAAACGCCCCCACCATGTTTATTCCTGTCCTTTTTGATAACCGAAAAGTTTTCTATTTCTATCTCTGAGTCAGAAACACTTTGATCAAATTTGGTTTTAGAGAAACACAGGATTTTTACCTTCGTGTTGAGGAACATTTCTCTGAGTTGGTCGAGTTTGGTTCCAGAGAGGCTGTTCACATTAAGGTGGATGATGTGTAGTCCACTGGAACCAAAGAGAGCATCAGAGTCCGCTGTGTAGTGGTACTGTCCAGAAAAGTTGTTGGTTGTTATTGAAGTTGAAGTTGGAGAGCAGTTCAGTTCGTTGTTTGGCTGGAGCTGCTTAGGGGAGCAAGAGGAGCAGGAGGGAGAGAAGGGAGAGAGAGGCATATTGATCTTCATCCAGGTGAAGGGGGAGGAGCGGAGTTGAAGAGGGGGGGGGGGGGGGGGGCAGGTAGCGGGGGCGGGGGTGGATTTCATTTTCGCGGGGTTTGGTCCGTTTGAAAACAAAGAAAATGGAAGTATGAAGGCGCCCCTAAATCCTGTGTATGCCGCGAGTCCAGACGCCGCGTCCTCGACCGTCAGGGACCGGGGAGAGGCCGCGTGGACCCTCACCACACCGTCTCCACTGCAGACCGGGGTGTTGATGTCGACAGTCAACTCGTTGACCGCCGCCGCGCTGCTCTGCGCCGTGCTGTTCCCCGCCGTGCTGTTCCCCGCCGTGCTGTTCGCCGCCGAGTCGCTGCCTTCACCGATGTCTGGGTCGTCCTCCACCGCCACCGCCGAGCAGCCGACCTGCCGACCGTGTCGATGAACGGGGCGAAGTCCTCCGTCGAGCCGCCGATCGCTGGAGCACAGGTGAGCTTGAGTTGAGATGAGCGGATTGGAGGTCCCGCAGCTAAGTCTTCAATGGCGTCGCTAGCAGTAGCATTGCTAGGCTTCGCCAGGCGGGTCAACATTAACTGTGTGGTTACAGGTCCAGGGTTGAGTTCAGTGTCTCCTGATAGTAGAAGTAATAGTAGTATTGTTGACCTTCGGTCTATCCTTCCAGTCAGGGGCATGTTTCTTCTGTTTCGATTTGCAGTTAAGCACGAGGCTATCGTGTTAGCTCCGAAGCTAAAGTGCTTCGCCGATGTATTGTCGATGAGATAAAAGTCACTGTGATTGTCCATTTCGCGTTCCCGACTCTCATTTTCAAGAGGGTAAAGTATCCGAGGAGGTTTAAAATATAAATCCGTGATGCACAGTAGAAAAAGGAGGAAGTGTGGGATCATCCGAATAGTTGATTGTATTCCCGAGCCGGAGTGAAAGAGGATGCGACCGCCCATCTCGGCGTCCAGAATCGGCGTAGTTTTTATACCCGAACAAAACCATTTTTGGCATGATAATTTTTCCTCACTGGCGCGTTGTTTGACAGCTCTTCTTCGTTGGTTGTACTGCAATTTGATTGGATGAATGCTGTGGGATGAAAACAACGTGGATGTAATTTGATTGGATGTTGTACTGACAGGCAGCACACACGCTGACAGACACACACGTACACATTGGAAGATATGGAGCGCTCCTAAATAACTTTTTAATCTTTGGGTTTTGGGGTAAGTAGCAAGTCTTGTCAAGTCAAAAGGCTCAAGTCCAAGTGAAGTCACAAGTCATTGATGTTAAAGTCTAAGTCGAGTTGCAAGTCTCTTTACATTTTGTCAAGTCGAGTCTAAAGTCATCAAATTCATGACTCGAGTCTGACTCGAGTCCAAGTCATGTGACTCGAGTCCACACCTCTGGTAAGTTCTGCAAACATCTTATAAGTCGTATATTTTGTGATGTGATGCTATTTGGTTAGCGTGCTAACAAATGGGTGAAGACGTGTAATACTGATGATGGGCTGCAAGGCTTTAGAAGCATTGGGATTATTGTCTCCTTCCTTAATGCTGCTCATTAGCAAAAACTTTATTTTTTTGGAAGGAAAGCAATGTTTCCTCCATCTTGGCTTCTTTAATCTCTTGCGCTATGTCTTCACTGTGCAGCATCATCGAGGTGTTGTGTAGGAGGATGTTACTGCAGTGAAGGGCACGCATGTCGGCACAACATCAGAGTTGACTAAATTGATTTGAAACAAAGCAAAGCATTTAACGGGCAGGTCGATGCAGTTTTTAAAAGCTTTAAAAATATCACATTATGAACCCACTAATGGCGACGGCTGCGGCGAATGCCTGGCGAAGCATACATTTTGTGTGTCTATGACGTCGTAGTCAAAATATGTCAGGACTTCATTATACAGGTGGTCCTCACCTTATAAATGAACTCCCTTGCTGTCCCGAAAATTTGAAATCAAACTGTGGAGGCATTGCGGAGATAATTATCATTTTTCCTCTAAACAAGCTGTACAAATTAGCATATAGTTCAAACTTACTGTATATCTCTCAGTAGACTCCATATGGAAGCGCTTCAAACTACAACATGGATGACGGGTAGGAAGACGCAGTCAAAGTGGAGGCACGTAGATAAAACCGCCCACAAAACGGCGTTTCCTGAAGAGACGGTCAGAAGCAGCTTGAACACAATCCGTCAAAGATAATCTATGCAACATTTTGACCAAAGAACCACAAGGAAGTGTTTTACATGTAGAAAAAAACATCATAATACAGGGGTGTACAACTCGTTTTCATTGAGGACCACATCGCATTAATGGCTGCCTTCAGAGGGCCGCTTTTTTAAATTAATTGAAATTATGCATGCGGGTAATAACCTGTGATTAATCAAAATTAAAATTTCACATTAAAGAAAATATATATCATTTGACAGCATTGATATAAATGTGTACCAGTAGTCACCTCATATTATTACACTATTGCCTATGCACTCGATTATTCGATTTTTTCACGTACAAACTAATGTTATCTTTACTAACATATTTTTGTAATACACTATATGATAATGTAATATTTGGTACGATTAGATAATAACGTTTAGAAGATACACATTTTTTCCTGTCAAAATCAAATTAATATTTTATTATTTTATTAAGTAATAATAAGTATTTTATTAATGTCATGTCTGTGTGATCATGTTTTGTTTGACCATGTGCTTTTTTGGATTTTGTCAGTTCCTGTTTTTTCACTCCCCGTTTTGTTTCCATGACAACCCATTAGTTTTGACCTGTCATCATGTCACACACCTGATTAATTTGCACTCACGCACCTGTTGATAATCATTTCTGTTTTTATTTTAGCTTTTCATTTTCTGTTGGTCGGCCTGGCGACATCACATTCATGTTCTGCACTCTTGACACGCTGCTTACTCTGTCCAGGTCATAGTTCATGCTGCTCTTTTCTTGCCACGTAAGTTTTTTTGTTTATTCAAGCCACTGTTTTGTACCTCCGCTGTGAGCGCCTTTTGTTTGTTCCTTTTTTCCATAGTTCTGCCTTTGTGCTAGTTTTGTTTTATTAGCCAAGTTTGTTCCCCGCCTTGTGCACGCCTTTTGTCTATACTTTTTATAGTCTATTATTAAATCATGTATTTAACTTCACGCCATGTCCGGTCCAATTCTTATGCATCTCGGGAAAACAAACCACGCTAAAGTCCAAGTTTTGACAATAAACACATATTTTCCCCAGGCTTTCACGGGTTACATACAATGATGGGGCGGGTCAGATTTAGCCCCCGGCCCCTGAGTTCGACACCTGTGTCATAATATGACCCCGTTAAGTCCGTCCCTCCAGGAATTTGCTTCACGCAAATTCAACCATTCAATTTCCTACCAGAAGGGTCGCAGGGGGTGCTGGAGCCTCTCTCAGCTGCAATCAGGCGGTAGGAGGGGTACACCCTGGACAAGTCTCCACCTCATCGCAGAGCCAACACAGATATCCCTGCAAATTACTGTACGTGCGGCCTTGCAGCTTTGCCCAATGCCCGTAGCTTCCCCACCTATTTTGCCAATCCGCATCATTTCCACCAATGGAAATTGTACCCTGAGCGGCACTCGAACATGCACGTCAACTGTCTGATCAAAACCAAACAATTGTTGTCCTCCCACGTAGCTCAGATCTACTTCCTGTTTCTGTCTACGGCGCTAAGCCTTCTGGGTAATGAAAACCCTGTTTCCATATGAGTTGGGAAATTGTGTTAGATGTAAATTTAAACGGAATACAATGATTTGCAAATCCTTTTCAACTCATATTCAGTTGAATGCACTACAAAGACAACATATTTGATGTTCAAACTCATAAACTTTATTTTTTTTTTTGGAAATAATAATCAACTTAGAATTTCATGACTGCAACACGTGCCAAAGTAGTTGGGAAAGGGCATGTTCACCACTGTGTTACATGGCTTTTCCTTTTAACAACACTCAGTCAACGTTTGGGAACTGAGGAGACACATTTGGGTGGAATTATTTCCCATTCTTGCTTGATGTACAGCTTAAGTTGTTCAACAGTCCGGGGGTCTCTGTTGTGGTATTTTAGGCTTCATAATGCGCCACACATTTTCAATGGGAGACAGGTCTGGACTACAGGCAGGCCAGTCTAGTACCCGCACTCTTTTACTATGAAGCCATGTTGATGTAACAC
This sequence comes from Nerophis lumbriciformis, assembly GCF_033978685.3. Taxonomy (NCBI): domain Eukaryota; kingdom Metazoa; phylum Chordata; class Actinopteri; order Syngnathiformes; family Syngnathidae; genus Nerophis; species Nerophis lumbriciformis. The sequence goes on from NC_084556.2 coordinate 44,883,162, forward strand.
GTGGCTTGGCGTTGTCTTGCTGAAATAAGCAGGGGCGTCCATGGTAACGTTGCTTGGATGGCAACATATGTTGCTCCAAAACCTGTGTGTACCTTTCAGCATTAATGGCGCCTTCACAGATGTGTAAGTTACCCATGTCTTGGGCACTAATACACCCCCATACCATCACAGATGCTGGCTTTTACACTTTGCGCCTATAACAATCCGGATGATTCTTTTCCTCTTTGGTCCAGAGGACACGACGTCCACAGTTTCCAAAAACAATTTGAAATGTGGACTCGTCAGACCACAGAACACTTTTCCACTTTGTATCAGTCCATCTTAGATGAGCTCAGGCCCAGCGAAACCGACGGCGTTTCTGGGTGTTGTTGATAAACGGTTTTCGCCTTGCATAGGAGAGTTTTAACTTGCACTTACAGATGTAGCGACCAACTGTAGTTACTGACAGTGGGTTTCTGAAGTGTTCCTGAGCCCATGTGGTGATATCCTTTACACACTGATGTCGCTTGTTGATGCAGTACAGCCTGAGGGATCGAAGGTCACGGGCTTAGCTGCTTACGTGCAGTGATTTCTCCAGATTCTCTGAACCCTTTGATGATATTACGGACCGTAGATGGTGAAATCCCTAAATTCCTTGCAATAGCTGGTTGAGAAAGTTTTTTCTTAAACTGTTCAACAATTTGCTCACTCATTTGTTGACAAAGTGGTGACCCTCGCCCCATCCTTGTTTGTGAATAACTGAGCATTTCATGAAATCTACTTTTATACACAATCATGGCACCCACCTGTTCCCAATTAGCCTGCACACCTGTGGGATGTTCCAAATAAGTGTTTGATGAGCATTCCTCAACTTTATCAGTATTTATTGACACATTTCCCAACTTCTTTGTCACGTGTTGCTGGCATCAAATTATAAAGTTAATGATTATTTGCAAAAAAAAAATGTTTATCAGTTCGAACATCAAAAATGTTGTCTTTGTAGCATATTCAACTGAATATGGGTTGAAAATTATTTGCAAATCATTGTATTCCGTTTATATTCACATCTAACACAATTTCTCAACTCATATGGAAACGGGGTTTGTAGTATACAAACATTTACTTCCTCGTTTACATGTGTTTATATATTTAACATTTATTTAATTATTAAATTAAATTTATTAAAACACTAAAATAATTTAACAATGCCATCAAGCGTCTACTTTAAAGTCTGTGTGGTATAACATGAGTAAACTATCAATACAGTATTTGCTTGTATCAGAGTCCTATGATTTTTATTTTTAAGGTTACAAAGAACACCTAAAATATTGACAACAAATTTATAAAATCACAAATGGATTCGATGTTATCAAAAAAATAAGTCTTAAAACAAATTAACTTTCTAAAAAACATAAAAAGGGCAATCACAAAAAGCCTTCAAAGTACTGGAGGAACTGTTAAGTCTGTACACATAATACATCAAATACGGTGATAAAATACTAAATACAAGATGTAGAGGTTGCCCTCTTGTGGTTTCCCCTCGAGAGCCCGGTGCAACAATATTTTTATTGTGCGCACACGCGCCAGGTCAGCACTCTTTTCAGCAACTTTTCAGTCTTTCTGCTGCTCTTGCGGCGTGGTCTCAAACTCCAACTCCAACTACTGTGTCTCGGTCCGGCTGCTGCTAATAAGCATGACAGGGGATTGGATGATCAGCCCCAGCTGGGTAATCCAATCACCTGCCTGCTGTGCTTCGAGGCCAGTCCTTACACACCCCGCTCTGTGACATGCCCGCAGACCACGCCCTCCTCCACACAATAATTTTATGAAACATTATTAATAAAGATGACAATACTTTTATCCATTTTATAATACACATTTTTTTTAGCCCAGATTTTATACAGACATTCTGAATGACTCATTCTATTTGTGCAGACAGCTCCTGGTAAATCGATGTATTTGCCCTCAGGAGATGAATGTGTTTCTGTAAATTAATGTTACACACTTGGGTGTCAAACGGTTGTAAAATATGAAAATGATAGAGACAGGCAAAAACAAAAAAAAACGTGTTAAAGGCATCAATTTCCCGCTGTGCAAACAGCTTGTCATTAATCATCTCCAGTGGCGCCAACAGAGAATATGATGCAGCAAATCTAGAAGGGCCCGACCTTGTTACCCAACACACCAACTCACAGACAACCTCTTGTTCAATAAAGCACGCAAGCAGGCAGCTGTCACACAGCAAACTGCTCAGACCCGTCTCAGCAGCCTGTCACCAAAGCCAACCATACCCATATACTAAATCTGCTCTACTTTAAAGGAGTCTGCTTCACGGGTGCATGGAACACAATAGAAAGCATCTGAATTAGGCCACACAATAATTGTCTGTTATTTTTGCAGAAGAGTTTGAATCATTTGCCAGTTTATAACAATTCAGTTTATAAGCCCTCAGTGGGAGTCTGAGGATGCTTTCATTGCAACAGCTTTGAATGTGGTTAGAAACTTGATGCTTGTGTGCTTTGGTGTAGCAACGCGATCAGTTGGGGGTCCTTTTTGCGTAAATAAGGGCGTCAATTAATCAATGGCAGGGTGCTTCTTACGAAAATGTATAGCCCCTTCCTGCTCCATCACTGATAAGAATATAGTGGCAAATGTCTCTAGACATTGCTCCAGTGGCGTGCAGCGTTTGTGCTGATCTTGTGAGGCTCTCGTGCTGGTTCGATTCCCGCTCGTAGTTGTCTCAGGAAGGTTTTAGAATTCATGTTTTAATCATGTTAAATTTGTTATTGTGCGCAAAAAAATTGATGGAAAACATTTTTTTCCATAATTTGTTTTAGTTCAAAACACACATCAAATTAAATTAAAGTTTGATTAAAAAAGTATAAAAATAATTTTACATAAATAACAAAAGTGTTACAATTTTTTGCAAAATACAATTCTACTAAGGATCCCAATTTAGCCATGGGCAGTGCTCTGTGCAAGTGTGAAGACAAAATTTGTAAAAAAAAAAACAAAAAACAATTTGAAACTAGAAAAGCACTCGGAGAGCGCAGACCTCAGCAAGGCTACATTTCCCAAAGTGAAAAAAAAAAATTCTAAATCCAGACGGTGATGCGGATCAGCCCCAAAATCTAATCCTTTGTTCTTTATCTCATTCTGGCATTTCCTTTATGAGTTATCTACATTGAAGCGAAGTGAACTTTCTTGTCAGTCATCCACTATCTTTGTCTCTGTGAGTGGAGGCGGTACCGCTAACATGAACACACACAGAAATTGAAGCTTGTAACATAAAAGTAAGCTAACAAAGTAAATTAAAGTGGTTAAGTAAAGTCATTACATTTTAGCGCTGATGCACAGCGCGAAAATGTAATCACTAATTCTTTACTGTATGCCATTTCTGACATTTTCTGGAAGTTGCTTGAAAATGTGTCTATAAGTTATTTAGCTAACTAACTAACTAACTAACTAACTAACTAACTAACTAACTAACTAACTATTTGGCGGACGTAATAATCACATAATCACACAAGCTGCTACGTGACAATGTTATAAACTACTGTACTTGTTTGTACTACATTTTATTGTATTGTTTTTTTATCTAATATTTATTATCTAAAAGTTAGTTTTTCTTTGTGAAAGGCATGTTACAAGTTAAAAGTGTGAGGTTTTTGGGGGCTAAGCAATGATTCAATTGATTTTAATCTCATTTTCAAAGTGTCAGCTGCGTCACAGATCCAATTAAAGTCGTATTCTGAAGTACTACTTTAGTACCATGTTCAAACCATGACTGACATTATTACAATATTCTTATCACAGAAGCTGAGCTATCTTAAAGGTATAGAATGTCTAGTTCCAGAATACAGTCTTATAAAAATGGTCCAAAGTATTCCCTAAAGCCTAAACAATAACTTTACAAACAACACTTTGGAACGTTAGCGCCCTCTCGGCAGTTGCGTAAAGGTTCCATACTGAACTTTAACTTAAGTTATAAAGACTGACTATCCCATATTTGACCTTTTGCTTAGCTGTAACACATAATTTAAATATCATATTTGCCAAAGAATGGTGCTGACACTGCTTCAGGGCACTTAGTTCACTTGCATTTATTATCAACTTCACTAAATATGGAAAAGCTGCTCTTGTCTGCATTATTTTATTTGAAAGGGTCACACTATGATTTTGAATCTACATTTAAAACACGTTTTTGTGGTCTACATCAGTGTTTTTCAACCTTTTTTGAGCCAAGGCACATTTTTCGCGTTGAAAAAATCTGGAGGCACACCATCAGCAGAAATCATTAAAAAGCGAAACTCAGTTGACAGTAAAAAGTCGTTGTCGCAATTATTGGATATGAATTCAAACCATTGATGCGCCATCATGCATCGATATAGCTCTTGTCTCAAAGTAGGTGTACTGTCACGACCTGTCACATCACGTCGTAACTTTTTTGAGTTTTTTGCTGTTTTCCGGTGTGTAGTGTTTTAGTTCTTGTCTTGCGCTCCTAATTTGGTGGCCTTTTGTCTTTTTTTGGTATTTTCCTGTAACAGTTTCATGTCTTCCTTTGAGCGATATTTCCCGCAGCTACTTTGTTTTCTCAATCAAGGATATTTCAGTTGTTTTTATCCTCCTTTGTGGGGACATTGTTGATTGTCATGTCATATACGGACAGACAATGTGGACGCCGTCTTTGCTCCACATTAAGTCTTTGCTGTCGTCCAGCATTCTGTTTTTGTTTACTTTGTAGCCAGTTCAGTTTTAGTTTCGTTCTGCACAGCCTTCCCTAAGCTTCAATGCCTTTTCTTAGGGGCAATCACCTTTTGTTTATTTTTTGTTTAAGCATTAGATACCTTTTTACCTGCACACTGCCTCCAGCTGTTTCCGACATCCACAAAGCAATTAGCTACCGGCTGCCACCTACTGATATGGAAGAGTATTACACGGTTACTCTGCCGAGCTCTAGACAGCACCGACACTCAACAACAACACATAATTTGCAGACTATAATTACTGGTTTGCAAAAAAATATTTTTAACCCAAATAGATTAAATTAAATAATCTCCCACGGCACACCAGACTGTATATCACGGCACAACTAGTGTGCCGCGGCACAGTGGTTGGAAAACACTGGTCTACATGATATGTAATGGTGCTTTGCTCAAAAATGTGCATACATGTTGCTTTACAGATCATCTTCAAGTCACTTTCTGAGTGTATATTGAAAACGAGATGTTTTGTGGGGCGTCTATTTTACATGCATAACCTTCTCCGTGTCCCACCGCCTCTACTTGGCTCACAGATTGGCCAAATCATACAGTCATTTGTCAAGCCATCGGCAACAATACCGTACAACTTGAATGAAATGAAATGAAATGAATAGTTTTTTAATATTTCGGACAATAACTACATCATGTAACCGCTTCAAAAGGAGACTATATATGATTAAACATTGTTTTTTTTCTAGTGCCTCTTAAAGATTACCACTGTTATGGTTATAGTTATGGTTTAAGTTTATTTTGAACATGCATACAGTTACAACATGATGCATCACATATTTCCAGTTTCTTATTACTGGTCCGAAAAGGAGTAGGAAGAAGCAGAGCTTGTGTAATCCCACCCCTTTTTTATTCTATAGCAATTACCAACACATTGTATTCACTTCCTCTTCTCAATTTGTATACAATTCAACCCCATAAATGATAATAATAATAAAGGTCTCAATACATAGTTAAATAAATTGTAATTCACACAATGAAATGAATACAATTATCAATTTTTTCAAGGAAGTTTAAAATATTCATCAGGATTCTTCGTCTTTGTACTTTCTGAACACTTTGAGTTGGAGCATTTTCTTCAACTGGATCATGTTAGTACATTGTTTGACTTTTTTTTTGCTTAATCCATTCCATAATTCAATAACTAAAGGTTTTAAGTGCTGTATGTGCATACCAATGTTTAAAATTACATCATTCCCTAAGGTATTTTTTTCCCTCTTTTGTTGAAAATAATTGTTGTACATTCTTAGATTACAGGTTATAGTTTGCCTTATAAATAATTTTAGCTGTTTGTAAATGCACTAAATCACTGGTTCATAAACTTTCATAAAGTACCACCTCAATCAATCAAACAATCAATCAAAGTTTACTTAAATAGCCCTTAATCACAAATGTCTCAAAGGGCTGCACAAGCCACAACGCTCAGATTCCAGGGCAAGAAAAAACTCAACCGGTGCAATGGATGCCGAGTGGATACAATTAATAATGTGAGAGTAATAATAATAGTAGGGCCAGCAGACATGCAGACATGTCGGGGCGCAGAGACGTCACCCCGGGTCCAGTCCATGGAGAGGTCAGCAGCCAAGCAAAACTTGGCTCTCCAAGTACCACTATGACTAACATTAAAATACAGTAGCGTAGTAGGCCTTTCATTAAAAACAAAGCAGAGGTTTTATTTGACAAGTATATTTAATATTTCTAGCGACTGTAACATTACACACAGTTTGAACAGTAACACTGTGTTTGAATATAGGAAAACAAAACAGTACTTTAATCAAGTGATTCTTTGACGTGTTACTAGATGGAGCACGTGTACCATCCAATCACTGCACAAAATCATTGAATTTCAATATTTTTGATTCAATAAATAACGTGTTAGTGTTCTCTGGATTCAACATTGTGTATTATTCTAATTTATCTTTTTTGTAACACCGCTAGTGAAGGAATCGCCCATTTGTAGTTGTTTCCCGATAGTTCTGCACAATAACTCAGATATGGTAACACTCAGAGGTGGGTAGTAACGCGCTACATTTACTCCGTTACATCTACTTGAGTAACTTTTGGGATAAATTGTACTTCTAAGAGTAGTTTTAATGCAACATACTTTTACTTTTACTTAAGTATATTTATAGAGAAGGAACGCTACTTTTACTCCGCTACTTTTATCTACATTCAGCTCGCTACTCGCTACTAATTTTTATCGATCTGTTAATGCACGCTTTGTTTGTTTTGGTCTGTCAGACAGACCTTCATAGTGCCTGCCTTACTGGTGACGTTTCACTTCGTTCCACCAATCAGATGCAGTCACTGGTGACGTTGGACCAATCAAACAGAGCCAGGTGGTCACATGACCTGACTTAAACAAGTTGAAAAACTTATTGGGGTGTTACCATTTAGTGGTCAATTGTACGGAATGTGTACTGTACTGTGCAATCTAATAATAAAAGTTCCAATCAATCAATCAAAAGTGTGAAGGAAAAAAGATACTTTTTTATTTCAACCGTACATCCCGTCAAAAGCCTAAAGACTGATCGCACATGAGGACGTTCCTGTCTTCACAATAAAAGTGCCGCTCCATCGCGCCTGCGCTTTCAAAACAAGAGTCTCCGAAAGCCAGCGCAAACAAGCTAGCAAGCTACGGAGTTTGACGCCAATATATTTCTTGTAAAGTGTATAAAAACGAATATGGAAGCTGGACAAATAAAATGCCAAAAACCCACCACTTTCATGTGGTATTAGACAGAAAGGAGGAACTTTTCTTCTCCTCCATTTGAAAACGTGGACGTTATCATCACCACTGTCTGATTACAATCAATGCAAGTCATCAGAATCAGGTAATACACCAACTTATATTCTTGTCTTCATGAAAGAAAGGAATCTATATGTGTTAAACATGCATGTATATTCATTAAAACACCTTTAACATGTAAACAAAAACAGCAAAATAAATACATATAAATGATATACTGTATATATCAATGTATATATATATATTATATATATATATGTATATATATATGCATATATATATACAGTATATATATATATATATATATATATATACATATATATATATATATATATATATATATATGATATGAGTATGTATGTTACTCATCAGTTACACAGTACTTGAGTAGTTTTTTCACAACATACTTTTTACTTTTACTCAAGTAAATATTTGGGTGACTACTCCTTACTTTTACTTGAGTAATAAATCTCTAAAGTAACAGTACTCTTACTTGAGTACAATTTCTGGCTACTCTACCCACCTCTGGTAACACTAGCGAGCAGTAGAGAACATGTAGTGATTATTTTGTCCAGTACATATTTTGTTTGAATTATTATTGATGTAATTCGATCCACCTTATGTTGTATATTTTTATGTTAGATTTCCAGTTCATTTTACCATCAGTAGTCCATCCATCTTCTTCCGCTTATCCGAGGTCGGGTCGCGGGGGCAGCAGCCTAAGCAGGGAAGCCCAGACTTCCCTCTCCCCAGCCACTTCGTCCAGCTCTTCCCGGGGGATCCCGAGGCGTTCCCAGGCCAGCCGGGAGACATAGTCTTTCCAACGTGTCCTGGGTCTTCCCCGTGGCCTCCTACCGGTCGTACGTGCCCTAAACACCTCCCTAGGGAGGCGATTGGGTGGCATCCTGACCAGATGCCCGGAACCACCTCATCTGGCTCCCCTCGATGTGGAGGAGCAGCGGCTTTACTTTGAGCTCCCCTCGGATGACAGAGCTTCTCACCCTATCTCTGAGGGAGAGCCCCGCCACCCGGCGGAGGAAACTCATTTTGGCCGCTTGTACCCGTGATCTTGTCCTTTCGGTCATAACCCAAAGCTCATGACCATAGGTGAGGATGGGAACATAGATCGACCGGTAAATTGAGAGCTTTGCCTTCCGGCTCAGCTCCTTCTTCACCACAACGGATCGATACAGCGTCCGCATTACTGAAGACGCTGCACCGATCCATCTGTCAATCTCACGATCCACTCTTCCCTCACTCGTGAACAAGACTCCGAGGTACTTGAACTCCTCCACTTGTGGCAGGGTCTCCTCCGCAACCCGGAGATGGCACTCCACCCTTTTCCGGGCGAGAACCATGGACTCGGACTTGGAGGTGCTGATTCTCATCCCAGTCGCTTCACACTCAGCTGCGAACCGATCCAGCGAGAGCTGAAGATCCTGGCTAGATGAAGCCATCAGGACCACATCATCTGCAAAAAGCAGAGACCTAATCCTGCAGCCACCAAACCGGATACCCTCAACGCCTTGACTGTGCCTAGAAATTCTGTCCATAAAAGTTATGAACAGAATCGGTGACAAAGGGCAGCCTTGCCGGAGTCCAACCCTCACTGGAAACGTGTCCGACTTACTGCCGGCAATGCGGCCCAAGCTCTGACACTGATCATACAGGGAGCGGACCGCCAAAATCAGACAGTCCGATACCCCATACTCTCTGAGCACTCCCCACAGGACTTCCCGAGGGACACGGTCGATTGCCTTCTCCAAGTCCACAAAGCACATGTAGACTGGTTGGGCAAACTCCCATGCACCCTCAAGGACTCTGCCGAGAGTATAGAGCTGGTCCACAGTTCCACGACCAGGACGAAAACTACACTGTTCCTCCTGAATCCGAAGTTCGACTATCCGGCGTACCCTCCTCTCCAGTACACCTGAATAGACCTTACCGGGAAGGCTGAGGAGTGTGATCCCTGGATAGTTAGAACACACCCTCCGGTTCCCCTTCTTAAAGAGAGGAACCACCACCCTAGTCTGCCAATCCAGAGGTACCACCCCCGATGTCAGTCGTGTCGTCTGCAAATAGTACTAACTTTAAGTCCTTTGTAACTTTACAAACTCATTATATAAATTACATCTTTGAAGTCATCAGTGGTCTTTTGCTTATTAGGGTTCAGCAGGTCAGTGTTGAAGTGCCCACATAACAAAATTACTTTTTGACTGATTTCAGTAAAAGTTGCCTTGATTCAGTCCCCAAACATTTCAATAATTGCCTTAGGTGTTCTATATATACCGCTGATCAATACATGTTTTATTTTTTCATGACATATTTCAATGGTTATACATTCTAAGATATCAATAGCGCATGACATATTTTTAACACTTTGTAGTTCAGATTCTTCATCATGTACACAGATGTCTCGGCGCCCGGCCTTGTCTACATACAAGAGAATCCCCTGTGGGCCCCACTATGGACTGGACTCTCGCATTATTAACTGTATCCACTCGGCATCCATTGCACCGGTCACCCAAGGGGGGGTTCCCCACATCTGCGGTCCTTTCCAGGGTTTCACGTTGTTCCCATTGGGTTGAGTTTTTCCCTGCCCTGATGTGGGATCTGAGCCGAGGATGTCGTTGTGGCTTGTGCAGCCCTTTGAGACATTAGTGATTAAGGGCTATATAAATAAACTTTGATTGATTGTTTGGTTGATTGACAGTTTGTTGTCAGACTTAATGTTGCTATTATATTGTTCATCTGTATAATTAAAATAATTATTAGTGATGTCGGAGAAAAACTTTGTATCTAGATCTATATTATTCTTCGATTCCAGACTTTTTTGGGTTGATGTTGCAGGAGGTTTTCAGTTCCATATTTTCTAGTTCAGCAATTTTTGGTGTTGCTTCAAAATATCCGTGAGTGTTGGACTTAGACTTAGACAAACTTTATTGATCTACATAGGAAATTGTTCCAATTGTGTTGATGAATGTGTGCCTATATCCCGGTCTTCTGTTCAGTAATCTCTTGGAACGTTGTAAATGTTTGTTTTCCGTCAGACTCCGTTATCGTTGTCATTGCTGTCGATGCGGTGTCAACTTTGATATTTGTCCAGATCCTTGACATCTTCAATAACAAGAACTTTTGCTGCAGGACCCCCAATCAGATGGATGTAAATTTTGCAGTTAGCGCGCTAAGTTCCGTGAATGTTCCTCTGCTTCCTCAAGTTGCGTGATTTCTTAGCGATGTCAGCATTACGTTTGGTGGGGTGCTCATTCATGTACCCCTCAGCTTCTTTCCCTGTTTCAGTAGTGCAATTTTGGATTTCCTGTTGGCGAGTTTCACAAGGATGATGTTGTTGTTTATTCCATTCTGAGGGATGCATGTATGGACGGTGTTACGCGACATCAGTTTATTTTGAATTCTAACATTTTACCAGTTGTTGCTCTGCTGAGGCAACAACCATTGCAACTGGTTCTCCTTTATCATCCATGGCTCTTGCTTCGGATCTTGGTTTATTTGTGACCTTGTCATTCATTTATTCTGATCAACATCACTTATGATATTCTTCAGAATTATTATAATTTCTTGATGCATTACTGTTTTCCTCTCTGAGGGTCTTTATCTCTTTTCACCTGGTTAGAGTGTCCGCCCTGAGATCGGTAGGTTGTGAGTTCAAACCCCGGCCGAGTCATACCAAAGACTATAAAAAAGGGACCCATTACCTCCCTGCTTGGCACTCAGTATCAAGGGTTGGAATTGGGGGTTAAATCACTAAAAATGATTCCCGGGCGCGGCCACCGCTGCTGCCCACTGCTCCCCTCACCTCCCAGGGGGTGATCAAGGGTGATGGGTCAAATGCAGAGAATAACTTCACCACACCTAGTGTGTGTGTGACAATCATTGGTACTTTAACTTAACTTTAACTTTATGATATTCTTCAGAATTATTATCATTTCTTGATGCATTACTGTTTTCCTCTCTGAGGGTCTTTATCTCTTTTCACATTCCTGTTTGCTCCTTTTAAGAGATTCCTCACATTAGCTTTGACATCACAAAGCTTCCTTTTCAAGCTATAATTCTGGGTTTGTAGGCTTCTATGTTTGCTTTTGGTCTCTGATCTGAGCTTTGACTTGCCTCATTGGCTTTCAGGTTGTCTATTTTGTAACACCAATGTAATGTCTTGATTCCTCTCGTGTCCTGTTTTTAGAGGCCTAGGGTACCAGGCTTTGAAATTGGTTACGTAGCTGGATTTCGGCATCATTGCTATAGCAGCCCGGTAACGGTGGTTGCCTCTTTAGACACTAGCGGCACTTTTAATTTGTATATTTCAACAATTTTGTGTCTTGTGCCTGTCAGAGCTAACCTGGAGGTGTCAGTGAATTAACTGAGAACTCTACTGTGTGGTCTGAAACACTTTAAAACTGCCCCGAGGACTGCCTCGCCGTGTGGCTTCAGGGTGCTGGCAACCGCTTTGAATTGCGGAAGGAGTCGCACGTTTGAGACTGACAGCTCTTCCAATTCGCTTTTTTTCAGCCAATCAGTGCCTCTCACCTGACCAAGAGTAGTTCCAAGATTTCAGCAAACTCTCAGGCAGCTTTGATCACAAAAAGTGGTCAGGAATACTTTTAAAATGATCAAACAACCCCGATAAGCTTTTTTCTCTGCGTCCTATCCCTTTGAGCAGTGGTGCGCCGTCAGGGCCAGCAAGGCCTTCTCTGCTGGCCTAACATAAGAAGAAATCATGATCATAATTAAAGATAAAATATTTTTTAAATTTAGTTTCCCTAAATATCTAAAAGTATTCATATTCTCTTCATGGCATATTGGTACCCTTGTTTTTAGTTTTAGTTTGTATCCTATCATAATTCAGCTAGCTTATGTTGCCATGCTGTACCAAATCTGCCGGAGGCTTCAGAATCAACAATGCGGGCGTTCGTGCACTGTAAGTGAACGGGGACATATCAGATCACGAGTTGTTGTCAGTAAGACCTTCTAGCTGGCCTCACATTGAACGTAATTTGAAAACACATAGAGTTGAGAGACAGTTGCAATAGCCAATCACATCACAAGTTGTTGACAGTAGACTATCTAAGTAGCCTGATGTTAACGAGACTGTGATTGGATACTCACTTTTCAGTCCAAAGTGAGTATCCAATCACAAGTTTCAATTTAGCAGGAAGCGGGAAGTGTTGTGCCGTAGTCAAACCGGGACAGCAGAGAAGGAGAACAAAACTTTGATTAGGTGGCAGATATATTGTAGCGTCTCGGAAGAGTTGGGGCTGCAGGGAATTCTGGGAAATTGTTCTGTTATGTTTATGTTTATGTTGTGTTGCGGTGCAAATATTCTCCCGAAATGTGTTTGTCATTGTTGTTTAGTATGGTTTCACTATACGGCAAATGTTTATGACAGTGTTGGCGTTGTTCATACGGCTACCCTTACTGTGACATGTATGGCTGTTGACTAAGTATGCCCTTGACAGGATCATTAAAAATGGCAATGATCGGACAGAGTGAAATCTTTCCCTGACATTTTGAACTAAATACCAATATTAATCCATCCAACACTACGATACATTCACTAAGTCATTTTCAAGAAGTATATTTAAAGAGAAACTAGAAATATATCTAAAGAGAAATTACATCGTGTGAGACAATGTCGGCCAACCCCGGAAGCCAGCTCAGCTGCTCTGATGAGCAAATGGAAAAATGCTCGCCATTTCCACTCGAATCAGCCGACGACGAGGGGTACCACTGGCTTATACGGTGTCGAATAGTGAGTTCAAATATAAAAATGTTTCACTTTTAATATGTTTTTTGCAATTTTAATTTCAACAGTACCACAAAAGACATGTTTTAATTGCTGATGCGTTTTAATAGATTTTTAAATGTGCCAGAAAATGATGAATTCAATGCCCAGTAGTGCGTAAAGGTGTTTCTGAATAGTATTTCTCCAGCAATGGTCATGTGGTGACATAAATTATAGTATTTTGAGAGGTAATCATTGAAGTCGGACATTACTGGAGGCCTAGGTGGGAAAATGACAAATGTAGGATGCTACATCAATAAATATAAATCTATGAATAGTACGATTTTTGACAGCCACAGACATAAGTGATTTTTTTCATAAAACACATCGCTGTCACATGGACTTATATTCATTGACGGGGCGATCTGGACTGCCATAAAGATGGCGGCCACAAGACGTAGTGGAGCAGTGGGCGGACACAGGGGTCGCAGTCTATGGCTGCGACTGCGTCTCCGGCATCACCCAGGTTTAGTTCCATGTTGTGGTTGTTGTAGTACACTTCCATACTGACAAATATAAGTTAGAACCATATGCTACTTTTCATTAAAAATGGCTACAGCAGAATCATTCAGCATTCAAGCTTACATATACAAACCAGAGTCTCACCCACAGCGAGATAAAAATTAAGAAGAAGAATATTCAGAACCAAGGAGATGAAAGCATCTCAAAAGTTAATTTATTATCTTTCAACACCTATAAGTCCATAAAGTTATAAGTATACAGTACATATTATAATGTCTGTCTTCATATTTGAAACAACTATGTACAAACCCCGTTTCCATATGAGTTGGGAATTTGTGTTAGATGTAAATATAAACGGAATACAATGATTTGCAAATTATTTTCAATCCATATTCAGTTGAATATGCTACAAAGACAACATATTTGATGTTCAAATTGATAAAAAAAAATTGTTTTGCAAATAATCATTAACTTTAGAATTTGATGCCAACAACACGTGACAAAGAAGTTGGGAAAGGTGGCAATAAACACTGATAAAGTTGAGGAATGCTCAGCAAACACTTATTTGGAACATCCCACAGGTGGACAGGCAAATTGGGAACAGGTGGGTGCCATGATTGGGTAGAAAAGTAGATTCCATGAAATGCTCAGTCATTCACAAACAAGGATGGGGCCACCACTTTGTCAACAAATGTGTGAGCAAATTGTTGAACAGTTTAAGAAAAACCTTTCTCAACCAGTTATTGCAAGGAATTTTGGGATTTCACCATCTACGGTCCGTAATATCATCAAAGGGTTCAGAGAATCTGGAGAAATCACTGCACGTAAGCAGCTAAGCCTGTGACCTTCGATCCCTCAGGCTGTACTGCATCAACAAGCGACATCAGTGTGTAAAGGATATCACCACATGGGCTCAGGAACACTTCAGAAACCCACTGTCGGTAACTACAGTTGGTCGCTACATCTGTAAGTGCAAGTTAAAACTCTCCTAATCAAAGCGAAAACTGTTTATCAACAACACCCAGAAACGCCGTCGGTTTCGCTGGGCCTGAACTCATCTAAGATGGACTGATACAAAGTGGAAAAGTGTTCTGTGGTCTAACGAGTCCACATTTCAAATTGTTTTTGGAAACTGTGGACGTCGTGTCCTCCGGACCAAAGAGGAAAAGAACCATCCGGATTGTTATAGGCGCAAAGTTGAAAAGCCAGCATCTGTGATGGTATGAGGGTGTATTAGTGCCCAAGACATGGGTAACTTACACATCTGTGAAGGCGCCATTAATGCTGAAAGGTACATACAGGTTTTGGAGCAACATATGTTGCCATCCAAGCAACGTTACCATGGACGCCCCTGCTTATTTCAGCAAGACAACGCCAAGCCACGTGTTACATCAACGTGGCTTCATAGTAAAAGAGTGCGGGTACTAGACTGGCCTGCCTGTAGTCCAGACCTGTCTCCCATTGAAAATGTGTGGCGCATTATGAAGCCTAAAATAACACAACAGAGACCCCCGGACTGTTGAACAACTTAAGCTGTACATCAAGCAAGAATGGGAAAGAATTCCACCTGAGAAGCTTAAAAAATGTGTCTCCTCAGCTCCCAAACGTTTACTGAGTGTTGTTAAAAGGAAAGGCCATGTAACACAGTGGTGAACATGCCCTTTCCCAACTACTTTGGCACGTGTTGCAGCCATGAAATTCTAAGTTAATTATTACTTGCAAAAAAAAACAAATTATGATTTTGAACATCAAATATCTTGTCTTTGTAGTGCATTCAATTGAATATGGGTTGACAAGGATTTCCAAATCATCGTATTCCGTTTATATTTACATCTAACACAATTTCCCAACTCATATGGAAACGGGGTTTGTACATCCATGCAGGGATTTTGCATTATAAGTAGCTGTTTGCAGCTCATCTACATGTTACTGTTATTGGACTTACCATTTAATTGTATCCACAGTTGCCATACATTGTAAGAACTGCCTCAGCTATTAAATATAGTTTTGTGTAAATCCTTCTGTATATTTACTATCGGACAGAGGCAGCTTTCTTAGCCAGGCTTTGTGTTTCATGTACGGCTACAGATCTCGCTGGGCGCTGCATTTGATCCAAGTAGGTACATTGTCACCAAACACAAAAGTTAAGTAGGCACTTTTATGTCTTCAGATGAAATTGGAAGTTTGTGTAGGGAGCTGTGCTGCTTAATACAAACAATAAAAGAGCATGTTTGATCATCTGGTCTCAACGTAGACATATTTTTTTTGGACGACAACCGCCGCTCGGGAAAATAGAAATGGCGGACTCGTGCAGAAGTCTCTTGGAAAACCCCGACCATATAAGGAGATATCCGCTGACAACACAATAGCAAACGTCTCAAATTACAAACAGCTCGTCTGCAAAAAGGCAAAACATTTGTATTAATATCTCCGCCATGGCCACAATAATATGGTATCATTTTCATAATTTCAATAATGTGAACTACTGTTAATATTGCATTGAAAATATTGCACTTTGCACAGATCCTCAATGTGCTTCAGACATGACAGCAGCAGGAATAAAAAAGTATGGTCTGCGTCTTAAAATAGTCGTGTGATTGAAATTCAGTCTGAAGTGGTGAAAGCAATAGAAGATCAAATAGGTCTCTTTAGACACACTTATGCTGGAAAAAAGGTGGCAAGAGGAAAGACAACACTAAAAAATCTGTCTGGATCACAAAGAAAAAGTGCTCCCTGCACATGTGAATGTTTTTGTCTTTTTGTGCAAATGTATCTGAAACAACTTAGTACAAGCACTACTGCAGCATGTTTACTTGGCAGGCTATAGGCAATTAGGAGCTAGCAGCTACACAACGGCTAAGCACACAATAGCACACAAGCTAGACATATGTAATAAGTGTCTTTGATTGAACAATATTGCAGTCTAAAACAACACATTTGTCAATATAAACAGGTATCAAATAATTATAGTTGCATATTACTTACACATACAAAGTCTCCTAGGCAGAATCACAATACACCTGTGTGTCATCACACACAAGATGGCGGCGCTCCCGTAAGTTGCGACAACATTCAGTAATTATTATCAAATCCACTCGGTCAAAATACAAGGAAAAGGCGTGGGAAGCATCGACGTAATTTTTGTCATGCCTCCTCCAAAGAAGAGCGCACAGATGGAGAATGACATAGAGGAAATACGCAAGTCGCTAAACTTCATGTCAGGGGACCTGGCTAGCGTCTCCCAACAGCTAAGCAAGCTAACGGAGCTTGTAGATGAAGTGAGGAAACTCAAAGAAACAATCCGACAAAAAGACAAGACAATAACTGATCTTGAAAGGAGAGTTGAAAACTTGGAGCAGTACACAAGGATGGAAGATGTCATCATCACGGGACTAAACATCAGACCGCGCTCATATGCCCGAGCTGCTACGGCGGGCAGGAATGTTGGAGAGGACGCGGAGACAGAGGAGCTGCAAACTCTGGAGGACCAAGTCTTGCACTTTTTGAAAGGAAAAGACATACACGTGGATGCAAACAATATCTCAGCGTGTCATACACTGCCACGCAGAGACAAAGCAAAGCCTGCAGTCCTTGTGCGCTTTGTAAACCGGAGACACAAAACGGAACTACTGAGACAAGGGAGAAAGTTAAAGGGATCAGCGGTGTATATCAACGAGCATCTGACCAAGAAAATATCGGATATAGCACGGGAAGCACGGATCCTCAGGAAAAACAACAAGATTGGAGCCACATGGACAAGAAACTGCAAGGTTTTCATTCAGCTGAATGGATCTACGCCGGAAAAAGCTAAAGTGATACTGGTAAGAGAACTTGAAGACCTCGAACAATTCAGATAATGTCGATTGTTCCATTTTTTGGACAATCACAATTGCACTCTCGTCGAGCTCATTTTTTAATCGTTCCTTTTTTGATGAGGACAGCTACAGTGAGATTTTTGATGAGCTTATTTTTGGAATGCTCAGACTATTTTTGTTGTTTTTTACTTTTTCTTACCTTGGATCATAAAGACATATACTCAACACCACGTATAAACACTAACCTAATACCAAATACAAACTTGTTTTCATTTGGACTGTTTTGGGACGCTCATAATAGAGTAAAAGTATTGTCAGTGGTGTGCGTGTGTTTGTGTGGGTGTGTGTGCGTGTTTCAGTGGAGGTGGATACAAATGTGTTATCTGTACAAAGAAAAAGAAAAAACTAAAATATAATGGAGAGTGAATTAAAAAATATCTTTACCAATGTTGGTGATAAGGAATTAGAATGTAGAAATACTGATAATAATCATAGTGTGAACTGTATAATAATTATAATCACATCCAACTAGACTTCTACGACAATATCAATTACAACTGCAATTCAAATGAGTTTGGCAGTGACATAGATCCCGATTGTAATCTTTACAATAATATTACCAGAAACTGTGAGTACTACACAGACGAACAATTTAAATGTGTGAATGTGGACAAATCATTTACTGTAATACATTTTAATAGCCGAAGCTTGTATAAAAATGTTGACAATATTAGAGAATATCTGAGCCAGTTCAATAAATTTAGTATTGTTGCAGTCTCAGAGACTTGGCTTGATGAGAATAAGTGTTGTGAAATAAGATTGGATGGTTATGAATTATTCACCACAAACAGAGTTGGAAAAAGGGGAGGAGGAGTAGCACTTTTTGTAACTCAAGATTTAAAATGTTGGAAGATTGACAGCAAATCAACTGCTATAGCTGGAGTTTTTGAATGTATAACTGTAGAAATTGAAGTAGAAAAATAAAAAAAAAAAAATGTCAGTTGTGTTTATAGAACACCTGGATCATGTCTAGATACATTCAATCAAAAATTGGATTATTTGTTTAGTAAATCAAACAAGATCCATATTGTGTGCGGTGATTTTAATATTAATCTTCTGAACCCCATGGACAGTACCAAAACAACCGATTTTATAACAGGACTGTACAGCAATAATTTCTTTCCCCTTATCACAAAACCAACCAGAATAACAGTAGACTTTGCCACACTGATAGATAACATTTTCACCAATCAACCGGAGAATCAAATAACAGCAGGACTACTACTCAATGACGTAAGTGATCATCTACCTGTATTCAGCATTTTCCACGATTTCTTTGATGAGAGAAGGGCCAAAAAAGCAGTTCAATATAGATTTGTTAGACACCAAACACCAGAAACTATGGCAGCATTCAAGTCTGAGTTATGTGCTCAAGACTGGGTGGAGGTTTATACCTCCACAGACCCGAATGAGGCATATGAAACCTTTCTCAACATTTTCATAACACTGTATGATAAGCACTGTCCAATGAAAAAACATGTCATTAAGGATAGCACTGTCAAGGACAAACCGTGGATCACAAAAGGGTTATTGAAGTCCTGCAAAAAGAAAAATTATCTTTACAGAAGACATTTAAAGCACAGAACCAAAGAAACTCAACACAAATATAAAACGTACAAAAATAAGTTAACACAAATAATAAAGCACAGCAAAGGAACATATTACTGTAACCTATTAGAACAACATAAAAATACCATCCAGGGTACGTGGAAGTTTTAAATGGTATCATTAAAAAAAACATGACAAATAAGGAACATCCAAGCTATTTCATAGAAAATAATCAAACTATAAATGACCCTAAGGAAATAGCGGATGCTTTTAACACCTTCTTTGTGAATGTTGGACCTAATTTAGCAAATGAAATTGCACAACCTGAAAACAGTGTCAAATTTAATGAACAAACCATTCAAAGGAACTTAGAATCGTTTTTTATTTCCCCCGTTTATGAAAGTGAAATCACAGAAATTGTAAATTCTCAGAAAAACAAGAAGTCAACAGACTGCTGTGACTTGGACTTTTCTCTGATCAAAGAAATTGTTGATTTTATAGCTGTTCCCTTCACTTATATATGTAATATTTCTTTTATAAAAGGTGTTTTCCCAAAGAAAATGAAAACGGCAAAAGTTATTCCCATCTTCAAAAGTGGAGATAAGCATCAGTTCACCAACTATAGGCCTATTTCTCTACTCTCACAATTTTCAAAAGTCCTTGAAAAATTATTTGTGTCAAGATTAGACAGTTTTATTGACAAGCATCACTTGCTAAGTGAACACCAATACGGTTTTCGAGTAAACAGGTCCACTTCCATGGCAGTGATGGAACTAGTTGAGGAGGTAACCACTGCAATTGATAAGAGGGAGTTTGCTGTTGGCGTTTTTATTGACCTGAGCAAGGCCTTTGACACCATCGATCACACATTACTTTTAAACAAAATGCAGAGGTATGGTTTTAGAGGTCTTGCTCATGATTGGTTGAAAAGTTATCTTGGTGGTAGAGAACAGTATGTGCATATGAACAATGTAGATTCAGATAAAAAGATTATAACACATGGAGTGCCCCAAGGTTCTGTACTGGGACCAAAATTGTTTTTATTGTATATTAATGATATCTGCAAAATCTTTAAAAAACTCAATTGTATTCTCTTTGCTGACGATACAAGTCTGTACTGTTCTGGGCAAGACCTTGGCCAACTCTTAGAGACTGTAGAGAGCGAACTCCATATACTAAAGCAATGGTTTGATGCCAATAAACTGTCAATCAACCTAAATAAAACAAAATATATAATTTTTGGAAATAGGAAAAATAACATACAGTGTCATATAAGAATTGATGATATGGAGATAGAAAGGGTGTATTCAACAACATTTTTGGGAATCTATATAGATGATAAATTAAATTGGAAACTGTACATAAATATACTTAAGACAAAGATGGCAAAAAATATTGCTATTTTACATAAAATCAAAAACTCCGTAAATCAAAAGGCTCTTAATATGTTATATAATTCTTTCGTACTCCCTTATCTTAATTATTGTGTTGAAATCTGGGGTAACAATTACAAAACAAACATCAACTCTATATTCTTACTTCAAAAGAAAGCGATTAGAATTGTAAATTATGCAGATTATCATGACCATACCAATGCTCTGTTTATTAAATTAAAAACCTTAAAACTGCATGATCTTGTTGACCTCAACACTGCTATTGTGACGTACAAAGCTCATAACCATATGCTGCCTCGGTGTCTACAGGAGAGGTTCAAACCCAGAGAGAATCCCTATGACCTCAGAGGTTCAGCTGTCTTCCAGAAAGCTAAGATAAAAAAAAAAAAATGGGTTGTACTTGTATAGCGCTTTTCTACCTTCAAGGTACTCAAAGCGCTTTGACACTACTTCCACATTTACCCATTCACACACACATTCACACACTGATGGAGGGAGCTGCCATGCAAGGCGCTAACCAGCACCCATCAGGAGCAAGGGTGAAGTGTCTTGCTCAGGACACAACGGACATGACGAGGTTGGTACTAGGTGGGGATTGAACCAGGGACCCTCGGGTCGCGCACGGCCATCCTTCCACTGCGCCACGCCGTCCCTAAGAACAAGCTTAAAAAGTAGATGTGTTTCTGTCAGGGGGGTTCAACTGTGGAACAGCTTGGATGATTCCTTAAAATGTTCCAGGTCCATTCACACATTTAAAAAACACTTTAAGACCAATGTCTTGGAAAAATATATCACTCTTGAATCAACACAGTAGTTAATACTATGATCAATGTTAATTAAAATACTAAATGTGGGATAGAAATAATAATGGAAGTATAATTGTTTGTATATAGTATATAAATTGGTACAAAGGTTTAACACGCGTATAAGGATATTTCACATGCCTTTACTGTGTATATAATTGAACAGTGTTCATATTGTGTATAATGTGTATTTATAATATGTTGTACAAAAGACATTTCATAATTTTTGGAAGTTCATCTTGTACTTGACATTGTTTATAGGGTTAGGCGCTATAAGTGTTCAACTTCAGCCTAAACCCTTTCGGTCTGCAACATTTTCATTTTCATTTTCAATCTATGAATGTGCAACTGTTTGTTTATTTTGTTGACCATTGACCGAAGAATAATAAACTACAGAAGCATATCAGAAAGTACCAAGTAACAAACGTGTCCGCATCATTCAACCTACTGCGTTAACTTCTTTAATTATTGTTGCTAAAACCCGATTAACACTGCTAAAGTCAGGATAAAGTTAGTGGTTTTCATACCTACCAATGTATTCTGAGTAATTTCACTTGTTCAAACCTCTTCTAATATTCCACACCACAAAATACTAAAAGCATGTATGATTTCTGCTTTTATAGTATAGGATTTATATTGGTATTGGCCAATACTTAAGGCTCCAATATCGGTATTGTATTGGATATAGAATTGTTGTATCGACACACTCCTAATTATTAGTTATAATGAATTAAAACAGCACAGTAATTTGACAATGAGTTTTGAGTTTGTTTTTACTGCCATCTGGTGTCTACCTTTAAGTCTGTGTGGTATAAAACGAGTAAAACATCAATTCAGTATTTGTTTTACAAATTTTGTTAAAGTACCAATGACGGTCACACACACACACAAGGTGTGGCGAAATTATTCTCTGCATTTGACCCATCACCCCCTGGGAGGTGAGGGGAGCAGTGAGCAGCAGTGGTGGCCACGCCCGGGAATATGTTTTGGTGATTTAACCCCCAATTCCAACCCTTGATGCTGAGTGTCAAGCAGGGAGGTAACGGGTCCCATTTTTATAGTCTTTGGTATGACTCGGCCAGGGTTTGAACTCACAACCTACCCATCTGAGTTCGGACTCTCTAACCACTAGGCCACTGAGTAGGTATGATTGGTTGATGTCCTGTGCTTTTTGAGGTTAAGCTTTCAAGGAACACTTAAAACAATAATATAACATTTATAAAATCACAAATTGGTTCAATGCTATTGAAAGAAAATAAGCCTTAAAACACTGCAACTTTTTATTACTAAGATACTTTAAATTTAGGCATTTTAAGTCGCAGCAATCACTAACAAGCCTGCAAAATCCTGGAGGGACTGACTTGTTTATACTGCCAATTAAGCTCTGAAGGACACCTTTTGTTATTTATACTCTAACAAGTGAAGTGAAGTGAAGTGAATTATATTTACATAGCGCTTTTCTCTAGTGACTCAAAGCACTTTACATAGTGAAACTCAATATCTAAGTTACATTTAAACCAGTGTGTGTGGCACTGGGAGCAGGTGGGTAAAGTGTCTTGCCCAAGGACACAACGGCAGTGACTAGGATGGCGGAAGCTGGAATCGAACCTGGAACTCAACAACCTTACTGTACCTTGTGTAAAGTACTATTTTGCATTACTGCGCAGAAATGCATGCTACTATTCTATCCCCATAGCTGCCCTTTTTAACACATGTTATGAAAAGGTCAGCAGGAACATTAAAGAGCCTCTTTTTTCATCCACAAACAGTATTTTGCATGCAACAGCAGTTGTTCTGTTAACTGTGTTAAATGTCGGACTCCCTCCACGACATACTTTTTAACACCAGTGCTGTGCTTTCGCTGACTGGCGTCAAAATTTACTGGCGACAGGTTCCTGGCTGTAAACAAAATGGCAATAAGTCAGAGGTTGGAGTCAAGATGATTTAAGATAGACAACAGAGAGCCACATAAAGTTTTATCGCCATAGAAAGACGTGACTCCAGTTAGCAGGTGTCAAACACAGATGATGCATGTCATGGATTTGTGCTGGCTGATAGTGTGCTGCCAGGAGCGATGCAGAGGGGAAGGTCTGTGATCTACTGTCCAGTCCATCCTGACTGTCAAGATGCTCTCACATGGGGGCAGTATTGCGCCACTCGTCACACCTTCCATCGTCTGCCTCTTGATGTCCTTCACACACCTTCAAAGCAGAACATTTTCATCTTCTCTGTGACTTTTTGCATCTTCAAAAGTCAAACTCCACATCTTCATCAGGGGTTTTTTACAATGTGGTTCTCCCCTCTGGGAATATAATACAGTTGGTCCCCATTTCTACCCTAAAAACTGATTTTGTCCAGTATATTTTGAAGCATTTGGGATTACTCTCTCACCAGAGAAGATCTAAAATTGCCATTAAACATAACTGAAGTTATTTTATTTCATAAAACTTTTTTGTGCAGCTTCACCTGCCCTAAAGTCTTCTGCCGTCTCCCAGGGGAATAGGAAAGGGAACCGAATTTGGTAATTTTGTTTGTAGGTGTTGTATATTGCTGGTCTCGTCATCCTCGTCCGGACCTGAGGACGACTTGGTGGTGTGAATGGACCAAATATGACGCCAACGAGGAATCGTTGAACAAAAAGCTTTATTTGATTCAGCGAGCCTCGGACTGGAACTGCAGCTTCCAGGAGAAGAGTATGGGCTCGATATTACTCTCCTGATGTCTTCTCGGACAACTGTCCTTAAATACCTTTTACACAAAGACACTTACTCTTTGTTGTTCTAGCCTTGGGGCCGGCCAGTCTGGACAAAGCTCAGTTTATTGGTACCAAAGCAATCAACCTCCTGGCGTTGTCACTTTGCTCAGTTTGAGTCGGGGACCTCAGACCCCTGATCTCTTCTCCTACCGGTGGGGGCTCCTACCAGATGTCATTAATGTATATATAGTCCTTTCTAAAATCCATACCTGTATTTCTTTAAGATCCCCATTGTTCTGGGGGCAAGAGCAACCACTCTCTGGATGAACTGTGATGGACATCTGCACCTGAAGCTATCTGAGGGCATATTTCCTTGATAGAATAATCTCCTAAAATATTCTGTGACCAAATACAAATGCATGCTAGTTTACGGTTGTATAAGAAAAATGTACATGTTACCATTTACTTGATGGGTACTGACCGAAGTCTGTCATTCCGACCGGGTATTGATTAATGGAAAATCAAAAAGGTCCCATATTTTAATATCTTCATTGCATGTGACGTCAAGTCCGGTTGTAGACTCGTCACCAGCTGAAGCACTTGGCGAGCAAACAGACAAATTCCTAGTGGACTGCCTCTAAGTAATGTTGTAATTAGGGCTGCACAATTATTTGAATTTTAATCTTTATCACGATTCTTGGCAGCTACAATTAAATAAGGGTGATCATTGGCGTTATTACCATTTAAAAAAGCAGGCTCTGCTGCATTTCTTCTACCTTAGACCTAGACTTAGACAAACTTTAATGATCCACAAGGGAAATTGTTCAACACAGTAGCTCAGTTACAATGATGGAAAGTGTAAGGATGGAAAGGACAATGCAGGTATAAATAGACTAATATAGCGATAAAAAAATCTAACATACTGTATATACATATGTGTACAGAATAATATATATACAGATATATTATATTATGTCTATAACATATGTGTACAGAATAATATATATACAGATATATTATATTATGTCTATAACATATATACAATATATACCAATGACCATGTACAATATTACAGTATATACAGTATATGTGACAGCAGCAGCATAAAATAGAGAGTAGATCCAGCAGGAAATAGAATATAGACATTATAAACATTATAAACAAAGAGAAGTAGCTAACATGTCAGGTGTCAGGTAATAGGCAGATGTCATCTATTGCTGTATGGCGAGTGATTATACAGCTGGAATGGAGTGTGGAATGAAGGAGTTCTTGAATCGCACAGTGCAGGAAGGAAGTTGAAGGAGCCTGTTGGAGTATGAGCTCCGCTGTCCCTTAATTGTCAGGTGGAGTGGGTGGGCAGGATTGTCCATGATGGCGAGCAGTTTGTCCAGTGTCCTCCTATCCCTCACTGACACAAACGCCTCCAACTGCATGCCAATAGTTTGGCCGGCTTTCCGGATCAGTTTATCAATCTGGTTTGAGTCCCTTTTGCTGGTGCTGCTCCCCCAACCAACCACTGCAAAGTACAGTGCACTGGCCACAACAGACTGATAAACGATCTCCAACAGCTTGCTGCACACATTAAAGGACCTGAGCTTCCTCAGAAAAAAGAGACTGCTCATGCCCTTTTTGTAAACAGCTTTGCAGTTGTCCTTCCAGTCCAGTCTGCTGTTCAAGTGGACTCCCAGGTACTTGTACTGCTCCACTACTGCCACCTCCCGGCCCTGGATCTTGATGGGCTCCACCGGGGTCACTCTCTTCCTGAAGTCGATGACCAGCTCCTTGGTCTTGTCCACATTAAGGACCAGATGGTTCGCCTGAGACCACTCCACAAAGTCAGCGATCAGTGTCCTGTACTCCAATTCCCACCCCTCCCTGATACACCCGACCACAGCAGAGTCGTCAGAGTATTTCTGCAGGTGGCAGGAACTGGAACTATACTGGAAGTCTGAGGTGTACAGGGTGAACAGGAAAGGAGACAGGACGGTCCCCTGTGGAGCACCTACACCACTGACCACAGTATCCGACAGGGAGCTCCCCAGTCGCATAAACTGGGGCTTGTCAGACAAGTAATCAGTGATCAAGGAGACAATGGATGAACTGACACCCATCCTGAGCAACTTGTCACTCATCAGAATTGGCTGAATGGTGTTAAAGGCACCGGAGAAATCAAAAAACATGATCCTCACAGTGCCCCTCCCACCATCCAGGTGAGAGTGAGCATGATGCAGCAGGTAGATAACAGCATCGTCCACGCCTACATGGGGCTGATATGCAAACTGTAGAGGATCCAGGGAAGGAGCCACCAGTGGTCTGAGCTGATCCAGCACAAGTCTCTCGAGGACCTTCATGACCTGGGACGTCAGGGCAACAGGTCTGAAGTCATTTGAGCCCGATGGGATGAAGGTAGAAAAGCGCTATACAAGTATAAC
This sequence comes from Nerophis lumbriciformis, assembly GCF_033978685.3. NCBI lineage: Eukaryota > Metazoa > Chordata > Actinopteri > Syngnathiformes > Syngnathidae > Nerophis > Nerophis lumbriciformis. The sequence goes on from NC_084556.2 coordinate 44,909,671, forward strand.
CCATCATTCACCATAGTTACACAGGCCGCAGAGTACCAACAGGAACACATTTTAACCCCGGAACACAACCACACGCCTCGCCGTTTTCTAGGCACTCCTGCTCGTTTCACGAAACACGGAAATGCCCCCGCGCGGATGAAACAACAAGAAAGGCCAAAATGAGATGCACGGCAAAGCTGCATTGGTGTGCATATCGAAACAAATTATTGAGTTGCGCAGACACGTTAAGCATTAATAACACTTCCCTTCTTTTCTCAACAGCCATCGTTTGACCCAAGCTGCCAGCCAATGGCGTGAAGCCCAGACGAACAGTTACAATAGCAAACAACAAAAATAACAAAATGTTATGCAGTAGTAACCTTAAAAAAAAATCAGGAAGATCGGAGCTGGACTCAGTGAATATCTATAGCATATCATCCGTTGCGAATGGTGAACGGGGGAAAACAGAAGAGGATGGTAGAGAGCCGCTCTGTGGGCGCGCTGAAATGGCTGCCAATGTTACTATAATACAGTGAACTTCAATCGGGATGTCATTACACGAGCAATATCTAGGAGTCTATCGCAGAATCCATTAGAGTTGGCAAGTCTGAGAATGAGGCTGAGGTGCATTGTTGTCCTTACAATGATCCCTCTTGGCTGTATTATTAGGGCTCTTAAACAATTAAAACATTTAAACGTAATTCATAGTTAACTCAAAATTAAACGTGATTAATAGCAGATAAATATAATTTTTACCCTCGACAGATCATTTTTTACTTTTTATTACCATGACTAAACATTTAGTTTGCTTTAATGAAACGTGTTTTAAACATTATCCTTTTTTTTTTAACAGATTAACACAAAAAGGACATAACCACCCTTTTATTGACAATTTAAAAAAATACCTGCAGTGTGTTTGTGTCTTGCCAGATTTTATATTTTGTAGAAATACATAATTTGTATTCCTGCTGTAGGAGCACTTGCATTCAGAGGAGCTACGCTTTCCTGTATAGATAAAAATTGCACACATTATTAACATAAAATGTGAATTGCTACGATTATGGTTTGATTGTCAAAGATGTTTGGTAATGGAATCTGTGATATTTCTATGAATTAATGCTGTTAAGGTGTTTGAGCTTATTGGAGTTCTTTGGGCGTGCACAAGAATGACACTTTCATCGAGTCTGATAATCAACGTCCTCTCACACGAGGAGACTTTTATTCCACTTCTTCTCTGTGTAACACAACACACAACACCAGAGCGCCCCAAGTGGGGAACATGCGCTATAACAGCCAACCTCCACAACAAGCCACACAGAGTAAGAGCGCAGATCAATCTTAACACCCCCACTCGCTATTAGCTCACTGTGTTAAAACAATATGTAAACAATATTTCAAGAACATCTTCCATGAAATGAATGAACTGCCTTCACACAAAGTTGCACAATAGCCTGATGTGCTACGTCTGTTTGTTTCATTTGATGCCCAACTTGCATCACAGTAAACTGTCAGACCGAGTCTTTCAGTTACATTCTTCTTGAAGTTAAGTCCTTGTTGTTGTTCTAAATAGATTTCACAGTCTATGGGTGCGTGCAGATACGCGGTCTTCACGTCCATCTGATGTAAGATTAGGTCCTTCTGTGCCGCCTTCTGCATGAGAATTCTTACACTTAACATGTCAGCTGTCGGTGAAAACGTCTCTTCGTAATCAGTTCCTACTTTCTGGTCGTATCCTTTGGCAACAAATCTCGCCTTATATTTATTAGATCCATCTGTGTCTGTTTTGAGTGCATAAACCCACTTTGCTTTTAAAGCTCGCTTACCTGTTGGTAAGTCAGTCAACTGGAATGTGTCATTTTCCACTAGTGAGTTCATCTCCTCATCCATGGCGTTTTTCCAGTGCATTGACTTGGATGATAACACGGCTTCCTGATAAGTTTCTGGAATGTCACAAACTGCTCGATAACAGAAATCAACGCATGTTTGTAATCTGTCCAATGAATCATCAGTCTCAAAATCTTGTAAATAAGCTGGCTTTTGTTTTATCCTGAATGGATTCTTTCTGATTTCTGTTTCGGCATTTGCCGCTGACTGTTCCACATCTTCCTGCTCATTTAAATCCTCAGTTCTGTTTTCAGGTTGAACTCTGTCCTCATCCTTCTGGTCACTGCCACAGACTGCATTGTCTCTGTTGCCAATGTCATGTCCTGCGTATGGCTCCAAAGTTTGTGTCTCTCTCTCTACACTTGTTTTGGTTGCGAATCTCACCAATCTGATCTTTTGGACCTTTTCCATTTCTGGATAATATACAAGGAAGGCTGGGCTGTTTTTATCATATCCTATGAAAATGCCCTGCTCACTTTTGGAGTCTAGTTTTCCGTTTTCTTGTTTGTAACTAAAACATGTAGACCCAAACTTTTGCATTTGTGACACATTTGGTACTTTTCCTGTAAGTAACTCATATGCTGTTTTCTTTGTCCGTCTATTGTAACACCTGTTTCTAACATGTAGTTCCACAAATAGTTTGGTAGTTTGCTTTCTATCAGTAAGCATCTAGCCATGTCAAACAGTGTTCGCCATTCTCTCTCTGCTGTGCCATTTTGGTGTGGCGAATAAGGCGCTGACGTCTCATGTCTTATTTTGTTCTTTGTTAGTAACATTTGGAACTCTCTGTTTGTAAACTCAGTGCCGTTGTCTGAACGTATACACTTCACATCTCCATAGGGTGCTACATCTGCTAAGAACTTTTCTGTTGCAGCAATTGCATCACTTTTTGACTTAAGAAAATATACTAATACAGCACCTGAATAGTCATCTGTGAAACATTGTGCGTATTTGTGTCCTTCTATGCTTTCAGTTTTCATTGGCCCTGCTAGGTCTGTATGGATTAACTCCAGGGGTTTATTTGCTTTAGCATCTAGCTCCCTATTTCTCGTTTGGGTAAACTTGCCTTTTGTACATATTTCACACATCTGATCTGGCTTAACAACATTTCCCTTAATTACCATACCTTTGACCACAGTTTGGAGTTTGATTACATCATCATAGTTGCAGTGCCCTAGAATCTCGTGCCATGTTTGTACGTCATGACAAACTTTACACTGATCTTCATTTGCATCAACAGTTGGTAGATAATATAGCTTCTCATTTTCGTTTATGTTAAATCTGTTACCATCTTTAGTGATCATGTGGCTCTCTCCTTTCTTGAAAGTTATGATTGCTCCTCCGTCGGCTGCTCTCGCCACTGAAAAGATGTTGTGGGGATATGAGGGCATGTACAGAGCATTTCGTAGTTGTGCCCTGTGCTGTCGTCCATCGCTGTCCACTAGATGTATCGTTGCTGTTCCTCTTCCTTGGGCCATTCCACTGCATCTTGTCCCATCAGCTAGTTCCACTGAATGAGTCTCTGGTTGAAAAGTGTTGTCAAAGCTTGTAAAGTTATTTACATCATTTACAATGTGGGATGTCGCTCCTGCATCCACCATAATGCCTTTCATCTTTATTTTGGGTGCTGACTCACTTTCTTCTTGTGCTGCTTTGAAGAGGTAATCATTGGATTGTTCATCAGTAACCTTTCTGACATTGTCTCGTTTATCTTTCTTTTTGCATATGGTTTCTTGGTGTGTGTTGCTCTTACAAAAGTTGCACCACACTTTTCGGATACACATTCTTGCTCTGTGTCCTTTTAATCCACATTTGAAACATGTCAGATCTCCATCTTCACTTCTACTTTTAGTGCTGCTGGTGTACTTCTTCTGGATATTTCTATCCTGTTTTGTGAACGTTTTCATCACATTGTCTGTTGGCTCAGCAGTACTAATTTTCTCTGACTCTTCGTAAATACGTAATCTTCTTTTGAAATCTGTAAATGTCACATTGTCTTCATTTTGCGTTACATGTACAGCTAATGGCTTGTAAGAGTCAGGTAGGCCTCCAAGAATCATGGCTATGATCAGACTATCACTGAGAGTCTCACCGGCATCACAAAGTGCTGTAATCAGGTTTTCTGCTCTGATGATGTAGTCCGTAGTTGACTCTCTGTCTGCTTTCCGTAGTTTTGTCAAGGACGTGTACAGGTTGATTATTCGTGGCTTGCTTTTTCCTGAGTAATGGTCCCTCAGTATTTTCAGTGCTTTCCTGCCATCGTATGCAGCATCATGTCTTATTAAAGACAAGCTTTTATCATCGATCAACCTGATGAGCTCTGCATAGCAGTCTGGATTCTTTATTCTGTCCGCTGCTGCTTGCTCTTCTCCTACTGGTTCATTTAGAACAGTGTCTTTCAACTTTAAAATATGTAAGTGTCCCAAAAATCTTGCTTGCCAAAGGTCATACTTGCTTTCGGATCCATCAAAGTACAGTTGCGGGGATACTGCTCCAGTAGTACGAGCCGCCATATTTGTTTTAGCTCCGCACTTTAGCGCTATGCTATGCTAATTAGCTCAAACTTTACCGCGGTTACTTCTTCTTCGAGGGTACACGCTACTTTATTGGCTAAAGTCACTTTTATGCTCCGTGTAATACTTCACGTTTGCGATACCTTTATCCTTGGTCAAGCAGTTCTCCTCTGTTAGCTCAAGTCCACACCTGCAAACTTTCTTGGCTTCTCTGTCCGTGCGTCGACTCAACGCTACCTGGCCTTGTTTGCTTGAGTTGGCTGGAATCTCTGGGGTTCCTGGGCCCATAACCTGTTAAGGTGTTTGAGCTTATTGGAGTTCTTTGGGCGTGCACAAGAATGACACTTTCATCGAGTCTGATGATCAACGTCCTCTCACACGAGGAGGCTTTTATTCCACTTCTTCTCTGTGTAACACAACACACAACACCAGAGCGCCCCAAGTGGGGAACATGCGCTATAACAGCCAACCTCCACAACAAGCCACACAGAGTAAGAGCGCAGATCAATCTTAACAAATGCTTTTGATATTCTATACATTACATGTTGTACAAGTTAATGGCAGGACAATGTTTAAACCTTCTCTATTCATAAAATGTAATATGCTGCCTGCTAATCATCTGGAATCTGTATTTGCAGAGTATCAATCGGAAGAGGTTATTAAAGAGTAGACACCTTATTTCAATCTGCCAGAAAACATTTATTTTGGTAAAAACATCACAAATTACATTACAAAACATTTTTGACAAAGCATGATCGTAATATAAGACAATTTTTCATTTTGTTATGGTAGTTAGACCGGATGTGACGGGTAGCACTTTTATTATGAAGCCCGAAGTATGTGACTGGAAGGAGAAGAGGTGTATTGACATGTTTTGATGAAGTGAAAGTCTTTGACATAAGTAACTCAAGACTTTCTGTCTATCGCCTTTTTTCTGCTGAGCTGTTATTCCTTCTTACGAAAGCAATTGGTGTAACAACCTACATTTTATGTTTTCAGTGCACTCAGCAGTAATCCAAACATGGAAGTGAAGCTCCAGCCCTCTGCCAGAGGCAAAGTGCACCATCAGGCAGTTGCTGCAGTGATGTCGTCTCACGGCGATCGAAGATAAAATTACTGTCTTGTCGGGAGAACGACTTGCCAACGGTTTTGGACTTGGGATTTCTATAATGTCCCCCTTTCTTTGTGTATTTCTGCTTGTTATGTTCCCGCTTGTGGCTCAACACTAGCTGAAGGCCATTACATTTCCCCAAACTGCGGAATAGATCGAGGGTCAAAAACGAGTCAGGATGCATGCGCATTAAAAACATTTTTGCGCCATTCAAGGAACTTCTAGTTAATGTGTTATTGCGTCAACTTAGACAGCCCTAAACATGATGCATCTTTTATGTGCTATTTTGTACAGACAGAGTTTAAAAATAGTTGTAAGAATGGTTAGTGCAAAGCCTCCTGAAAATACCACTTTGGTCTCTAATTTTGTATATATATATATATAGACAGGTGTCCGATAATATCGGCCTACCGATATTATCGGCCGATAAATGCGTTAAAATGTAATATCGGAAATTATCGGTATCGTTTTTTTTATTATCGGTATCGTTTTTTTTTTTTTTTTATGAAATCAACATAAAAAACACAAGATACACTTACAATTAATGCACCAACCCCAAAAACCTCCCTCCCCCATTTACACTCATTCACACTCATTCACACAAAAGGGTTGTTTCTTTCTGTTATTAATATTCTGGTTCCTACATTATATATCAATCAATCAATCAATCAATCAATCAATCAATGTTTATTTATATAGCCCTAAATCACAAGTGTCTCAAAGGGCTGCACAAGCCACAACGACATCCTCGGTACAGAGCCCACATAAGGGCAAGGAAAAACTCACCCCAGTGGGACGTCGATGTGAATGTCTATGAGAAACCTTGGAGAGGACCGCATATGTGGATAACCCCCCCCCCCCCTCTAGGGGATCAATATAAATCAATACAATCTGCAAGGCATACAGTCCGTAAGCACACATGATTGTGCGTGCTGCTGGTCCACTAATAGTACTAACCTTTAACAGTTAATTTTACAAATTTTCATTAATTACTAGTTTCTATGTAACTGTTTTTATATTGTTTTACTTTCTTTTTTATTCAAGAAAATGTTTTTAATTTATTTATCTTATTTTATTAATTTTAAAAAAAAGTACCTTATCTTCACCATACGTGGTTGTCCAAATTACCGTATTTTCCGCACCATAAGGCGCCCTGGGTTAAAAGCCGCGCCTTCAATGAACGGCATATTTCAAAACTTTGTCCACCTATAAGCCGCCCGGTGTTGTAAGCCGCATCTAACTGCGCTAAAGGAATGTCAAAAAAACAGTCAGATAGGTCAGTCAAACTTTAATAATATATTAAAAACCAGCGTTCTAACAACTCTGTTCACTCCCAAAATGTACGCAAATGTGCAATCACAAACATACGTATATCAACATGGACAGAGCTGCGTGAAAAAAGCCACCCGGCCTCTTCGCGTAAACTTAAACTTACCTTAACCACTCGCTCATCTTTTCTTCATCCATCCCTTCGAGTTAGCTTTTATGATGACGCCGGCTGGAAAGGTCTCTTTTGGCAAGGTCTTCCTTTTGAATATCACCATGGGTGGAAGTTTCATTAGCATGGCAAGCTAGAACCACAGTGAAGGATGACTTCTCATTCCCTGTGGTGCGAATATTCACCGTACGTGCTCCCGTTCCACAGTGCGGTTCACAGGAATATCAGTTGCTGTGAAATACGGTAGTAATCCGTGTGCGGATGGAGAGATTGCGTCTTTTCATGAACCGGATCCTTGTCGCTTTGTAGGAGCCATTTTGTGGTCTTTACAGATGTAAACACACAAAGGAAATGAAACGTACGGTGATATCCGCGCGCTTTTTCTTCTTCTACGCGGGCGGGTGGTTGCTTACAGTAGAAGAAGAAGCGCTTCCTGTTCTATGGGGGCGGGTGCTTACCTTGGCGGTTGCTTGCGTAGAAGAAGAAGCGCTTCCTGTTCTACCGGGAAAAAAGATGGCGGCTGTTTACCGAAGTTGCGAGACCGAAACTTTATGAAAATGAATCTTAATATTTATCCATATATAAAGCGCACCGGGTTAAAAGCCGCACTGTCAGCTTTTGAGTAAATTTGTGGTTTTTAGGTGCGGCTAATAGTGCGGAAAATACGGTAGGTATAATAATGTGTTAATTCCACGACTGCATATATCGGTTGATATCGGTATCGGTTGATATCGGTATCGGTAGTTAAAGAGTTGGACAATATCGGAATATCGGATATCGGCAAAAAGCCATTATCGGACATCCCTATATATATATATATTTTTTTTTTGTATATACTGTATATATATATATATATATATATATATATATATATATATATATATATATATATAACAGTTTAACAGTAAAGCATTCAGCACACTCAAAGCCTCCAGTGTCTTTCATGACACATTCTACATGGTGTCAGAAGTTGAAATAACCTACTATGAGTATAACATAGGCATTTGGCAGCGTTAATTGAGTGGAGCGAGCAAGATAGTACCATAGTTTATGTGGCCGACGAGGAAGCTAATGCTGAAGAGAGAGACGGAGACATGACGGCTCAAATATTCTCCATCGCACCGCCTGGTAACTTCAATTTCGAGGAACCCAGCACATGACCGCAATGAATCAGAAAGTTTGAGAGGTTCAACAAGGTCAACTACCTCCTCTATGTGTCTGGGCGACACTTACCGACTAACAGAAGGCTGTCTATGCAGAGGTGACACCATTTTTTTGATGAACATTTTGTGGGAAAAAAAACAATACATGTAAGTTTAATAGCAGAAAGCAACAGCAAGGAGAAATAGCCGAGAACTTTATCACAGAGGTGCATAAACTGCTGAACACTGCAAATGTGGTCCTTTGAAGGATGAAATGATAAGAGACTGGGAAAGTGGTTGAAATAGGAGACTCCAAGCTGTCAGAGAGGCTTTCGTTAGACCCCAACCTGAGGCTGGCAAAGAGTCAGGCAGCAGTAAAAAGTGGAAAAAAACAACAGCTTCTAAGAGGGACCAACACAAAAATTAAAGGTGCTAATGTAGATGCCATCAACACAAATACAGCCAGGATTCAACATAGAAACGTTTCCACACAGGTTTGAGCAGTCTAAATTCAAACCCATCCATCCATTTTCTACCGCTTTTCCATTTTGGGGTCGCGGGGGGTGCTGGAGCCTATCTCAGGTGGTGTACACCCTGGACAAGTCGCCACCTCATCACAGGGCCAACACAGATAGACAGACAACATTCACACTCACATTCACACACTAGGGCCAATTTAGTGTTGCCAATCGAACCTATCCCCAGGTGCATGTCTTTGGAGGTGGGAGGAAGCCGGAGTACCCGGAGGGAACCCACGCAGTCACGGGGAGAACATGCAAACTCCACACAGAAAGATCCCGAGGCCGGGATTGAACTCACGACTACTCAGGACCTTCGTATTGTGAGGCACATGCACTAACCCCTGTTCCACCGTGCTGCCCCTAAATTCAAACCAAACACTACAAATTCTACATTTCATGTAGAGAAATGCAAGAAGTTTGGTAACACTTTACAACACACATGGAGAGAATGCCCGACTAAAGAGGCAAAAAGTGGACATTTTGCTGCAGTGTGTAGATCAACTCCAACAGTGGAAGTGATATAAGACAGCGACATAGAAGACGGGGCTTGTTTGGGGAAAGTGGACACAGAGGAAACAAGTGAGAAATCAGTCTGAATATAGAGAGAAGATAACATTTATATTAGACTCCCGCCCACATGTAATATAAAGAAGGAGATGGCGTGTTGATGAAACAACCTAAAAAGATTAAAGGTCCAGATAATGGTCCATTAAGAGTTTTGGGGATTGTGAATGTACACTTTTGGGACTTGCTGTTTTTTCCTGCTCCTCACCCCATGTATTACCTTTTTTCTACCCTTGTGGCGAACCATCAGTGGTCCTGCGCTGTCTACCCTGTATGATGTATGTCTGATTTTGTACTGAAAATGTTATTTTGTTGTACTTTTTAATTGCAATATCTATAAAGTTCCATTCCTGGCCATTCCCTGTCAAACCGAGATTTCAACCCGGCTGTGTGGCCCACGTGCTAACCACCATTCTGCATTGCTGGTTCTTATTTACTGAAATTTACCATGTGGCAGTTCTGCACTTTTTTTTTCATATGGTACCCGTGGCTGGACGTTTAATCTACAATATAAGCCTTTTTCCACCAAATGTTCGGGAACTTCCAAGTTCCTAGTGTAAATAGTGAATATTTAACGTGATTTACCTTTGTTCCAATTGTTCATCATTTCACATTTATCTTCAAACGAGGAGTTCCAGTGAGCAGCGAGCCTCGCCGCTATGAAGTCCGGCAGAATACTGAATGTTCCTCTGTAAAAACATTTAAAAGAGTAGGTCCACTACTCCTCGCTTGGCGGTTTAAAATGCCATCCATCCATCCATCCATCTTCTTCCGCTTTTCCGAGGTCGGATCGCGGGGGAAGCAGCCTAAGCAGGGAAGCCCAAACTTTCCTCTCCCCAGCCACTTCGTCCAGCTCTTCCCGGGGGATCCAGAGGCGTTTAAAATGACGTTTTTGAAAAATATGAACCAGAATAACATTGTCCTAGAGGGAGATTTGCCTCAAGCTAAAGTGAAATGCAGCCGCAAAAAATTAACACTATACAGTCGTGGTCAAAAGTTTACATACACTTGTGAAAAACATAATGTCATGGCTGTCGTGAGGTTTCCAATCATTTCTACAACACTTATTTTTTTGGAGCACATACTTGTTTGTCACAAAAAACATTCATGAAGTTTGGTTCTTTTATGAATTTATTATGGGTCTACTGAAAATGTGACCAAATCTGCTGGGTCAAAAGTATACATACAGCAACATACATTATCATCAATTTTGGTTACAATCAAATCAAATTAGCTTCATGGCATGGCCTCTTAATTTCATGTGAGTGATTATGATTGACGACACCTGTTGACTTCTCTGAGCCCATTTAAATAGGGTTCATGTGATGCAGCCATTAGACTCGGTTATAAACGTGGCAATGGGAAAGTCAAAGGAACTCAGCACAGATCTGAAAAAACTAATCATTGACTTAAACAAGTCAGGAAAGTCACTTGAAGCCAATTCAAAGAGCAAATTCCCGAGAGCAACTGTGCTGACAATTGTTCGTAAATATAAAGTGCATGGCACAGTTTTGTCACTTCCACAATCAGGAAGAAAACGCAAGCTATCACCTGCTGCTGAGAGAAAATTGGTCAGGATGATCAAGTGTCAACCGAGAACCACCAAAAGGCAGGTCTGCAATAAATTGGAAGCTGCTGGAACACATGTGTCAGTGTCCACAGTCAAGCATGTTTTGCTACCATGCAAGAAGGAAGCCCTTGCTCCAGAAGCGGCACCTTAAGGCTCGTCTAAAGTTTGCTGCTGATCACATGGACAAAGATAAGACCTTCTGGAGGAAAGTTCTGTGGTCAGATGAAACAAAAATTGAGCTGTTTGGCCACAATACCCAGCAATATGTTTGGAGGAGAAAAGGTGAGGCCTTTAATCCCAGGAACACCATTCCTACCGTCAAACATGGTGGTGGTAAAAAGGAGGGTTAGCTCCAATTTCTTCACGACAACCCTAAAATCATCAGCCCGGAGGTTGGGTCTTGGGCGCAGTTGGGTGTTCCAACAGGACAATGACCCCAAACACATGTCAAAAGTGGTAAAGGAATGGCTAAATCAGGCTAGAATTAAGGTTTTAGAATGGCCTTCCCAAAGTCCTGACTTAAACCCCATTGAGAACATGTGGACAATACTGAAGAAACACGTTCATGTCAGAAAACTAACAACTTTAGCTGAACTGCCCCAATTTTGTCAAGAGGAGTAGTCAAAAATTCAACCAGAAGTTTGTGGATGGCTACCAAAAACGCCTTATTGCAGTGAAACTTGCCAAGGGACTTGAAACCAAATATTAACATTGCTGTATGTAAACGTTTGACCCAGCATTTTCAGTAGACCCATAATAAATTCATAAAAGAACCAAACTTCATGAATGTTTTTTGTGACCAACAAGTATGTGCTCCAATCACTCTATCACAAAAAAATGAGAGTTGTAGAAATTATTGGAAACTCAAGACAGCCATGACATTATGTTCTTTACAAGTGTATGCAAACTTTTGACCAGGACTGTACATACAAAAGATCTAAAAGGTAACATAAAACATACACACACAGTGATGTTGTTGTGCAGCAACAACATACACAACTTAACTCTTAAAATAAATACTTACGATGAATACTTTTTTTGTTTGTTCAGTAGAAAGACAGACATATGGACAAAACATATTTTTTTTTAGCAGGGAAGTAGTTTAAAAGAGCGGAGGAGCATTCACACATTGCCGGTTTTGATGACATTTCTCAAACCGTCATACACTGTTTCCCAACAATGGCGAAATGCCTTTCTCTTTTGAACACAGTGCCAATACAGATTGGCACGATCGGCCCGGAAAGATCACAGAGTCCTCCACTTTTTACTCAGCATCAACCGCAGTGCCTCCCTGTGGCTCTTTGATGACCCCCTGACTGGCTTGTGAAAGGTAGATGATGGCGGTGTTCACACAGTACAGAAGATACTGTTCTTCACACGGCGAAAGGCATTTTGAACACAATTTCTTTGATGGGTTCTTGTTGAGAACCGACTCCCAGAGTTTCGATTCCTGGCAATTATTTGCCATATTTTTTAACGAGTCCCTTATCGATACCTGTAGGCATGCACGGCGTCCCCACGCACGGTCAGCAGCATAGAGTTTACGATTATTCACAAGAATGGAAGACAACTTGCAATACTACAAATTGAGAAAATACTAGCAGACACAGTATGTGATAACGTAAGAACGACGCATTTTCGATCCTCTCTAAGACGGAAGTGAATCACCACCAGCTGCGGCAGCAAAGTCAGCAAGTCAGCAAGGCCACCTACTCAGAGTGTCCGCCCTGAGATTGGTAGGTTGTGAGTTCAAACCCCGGCCGAGTCATACCAAAGTAGGGCTGGGCGATATATCGATATACTCGATAATATCGCGGGTTTGTCTCTCTGCGATATAGAAAATGACTATATCGTGATACGTTCTCACGCAGTTGTTTTTAGTTGCGGGCATTACAATACAAGCGCACCTTCTTACATACGTCACATACGTTGCGCGTGCAACATCATACGCCTTTGCCGAGCAGAGAGGTAGCGGCATGGCTAACGTTAGCTGTAGCAAGTGGTACAAGCGGAGCGGTGTGAGTGACAATACGAGAGAGAGAAGGTGCGAAACTGATCACAAATGGAGGAAGAACAATTAATGCCCAAAAAAAACAGCAGGGGGTCCATCGTCTGGCGGTGGTTTGGCTTCAAGCGGGAAGATATTCAGCAGACAACAGTAATATGCAAAGTATGCAGCAAAAGCATTGCTACAAAAGGTAGCAGCACTACTAATTTGGTCTTTCATTTAAAAAATCACCCGCTAGAAAATGAAGAGTGCTTGAAACTCCGCACGTTAACATCTCCGGCCGGTGCTACACCCAAAAATATGCCGAAACAACCTGCACTGACACAATTGAGCCTGACGTCTTCCATTTACAGATCAACACCATATGAAAAACATAGTCACAAACAGAAGGAGATCATGTCCGCAGTAACTTATTACATAGCGAAGGAGATGGCCCCAGTTAGTGTGGTTGAAAAGCCTGGATTTAGAAAGCTCATCAACACACTTGACCCAAGATTGAATCTGCCTAGTCGCAAATATTTTGCAAAGAAAGCTCTACCTGAGTTGTACATTAAAGTGAGAGAAGATCTGGCGAACCAGCTTACAAATGTGATCCACTTCTCCACAACTGCTGACATATGGAGCAGCCGAACATGTGAGCTGAGCCATACCTCAGTTTGACGGTTCACTACATCGACAATTGGGAGTTGAAATGCAAGTGCCTTCAGACGAGCTTTCTTCTCGAGGACCACACGGGCGGGATCATCGCACAAGGCTTGCAGGATGATCTGATGTCATGGAACTTAAATGAAGCTCGCCAGGTGTGCATCACCACGGATAATGGAGCTAACATTGTCAAAGCTATGAGCCTCAACCAGTGGACACGTCTACAGTGTTTTGGCCATCGTCTGCATCTTGCAATTGGTGAGTTTCCCCCTGTGACAGTAATCATCTTTCAGCAATGTTATAACACCCTACTGGTCATAACACAGAACTGTTGTATCTATGCAACTAAAGAGTATGTGTGTGTGTGTGTGTGTGTTTGTGTGTGTGTGTGTGGGTTTCAAAAAAGTGCTTTACTGTGCATCTGAGCTTAGGCATCCAAGAGTTTTTATATAAATTGGCTTACATGTTAATTTTTTTTTCTGCATTAGTGTGTCAGTGGACTGCATTTCATATTGCATTTTTTATATTTTGAAACTTATATTTTATATAAGCATCTTAACTTTACCCACTACTGTATGAAAAATATTACCAAAATTAGTGGATTTCTTCACAATTACTGTAACATTATAAATGTTTGTTTTTCATTCTCAGAGAGAAGCATGAAGGACACCCGCATTGAACGGGCTGTTGCTGTGCGCAAGGAGGTAGTAAGGCAGCTTCTCGTTCAGTTGGAAGAGGAGGAGAGACCTGGCCACCGCACAGCAAGAGCTGAAACTCCCTGCACACCAGCTAATCAGTGAGTCTCCTACCAGGTGGGGATCCCGAGAGAAGATGATTGAGCGGGTGCTGGAGCAGGAGCAAGCGATTTCTCAAGTTTTAACCGCAGACAAGAAAACCCGGCATCTCGTTCTCACCTGGCAAGACCTGCAAGTCCTCGAGTCAGTCAGTGCACAAGGCTCTCAAACCCCTCCTGGAATTCACTGATGCTCTATCAGATGAGAGTTACATCATAGTGTCCTATGACCTATGTCAAGCCTGTGCTCCATCTCCTCAAGTCCAGCCTCTTGGCATATCAGGAGGATGACACTCCACTGACCCAGTCTATCAAAGCCTCCATCCTGCAATATCTGAGCGAGAAGTTTTCTGATCCTTCCACTAACGCCCTGCTAGACATGGCAGCCTTAGTGGATCCCAGGTTCAAGACAATATACTGCACAGAAGGAAAGGTGGAGGACATCATGAGCAGAGCCTTAGCTGAGATGGAGGCTATGCTGTCCGAGTCTGACCAAGACACTGCTTCCCACCCTCAAGATGCATCAACCGCATCACAGCCAACAGAGTCACTAAGGAAGAAAACCCTTGGAAGCTTCTTTAAAACAGTAGCAACATCATCCTCAAGCACACTATCACGGAGAGAGCGGATTGAAAAAGAGCTGTCTGCCTACTTGCAGTCTGTTAATGTTGACAGTGAAGCAAATCCCATGCAGTGGTGGAAAGACCATGAGGAAATGTTCCCAAATCTAAAAAAAATGTGGCAAAAAATTATCTGTGTGTGCCTGCCACCAGTTCCCCATCGGAAAGGGTGTTTAGTACCAGTGGGAATATAGTTACATGCCACCGAGCATCTCTCAAACCAGACACCGTTGATAAGCTTGTGTTTTTGGCACAAAACCTCTGAACAACCTGGTACTACTCACTGGTTGTTTTCACAATCACAACACACCATGCACAAAATGCAACTACCGTATTTTCGGACAATAAGTCACAGTTTTTTTCATAGTTTGGCCGGGGGTGCAACTTATACTCAGGAGCGATTTATGTGTGAAATTATTAACACATTACCGTAAAATATCAAATAATATTATTTAGCTCATTCACGTAAGAGACTAAACATATAAGATTTCATGGGATTTAGCGATTAGGAGTGACATATTGTTTGGTAAACGTATAGCGTGTTCTATATGTTATAGTTATTTGAATGACTCTTACCATAATATGTTATGTTAACATACCAGGCACGTTCTCAGTTGGTTATTTATGCCTCATATAACGTACACTTATTCAGCCTGTTGTTCACTATTCTTTATTTATTTTAAATTGCCTTTCAAATGTCTATTCTTGGTGATGGGTTTTATCAAATAAATTTCCCCCAAAAATGCGACTTATATATGTTTTTTTCCTTCTTTATTATGCATTTTCAGCCGGTGCGACTTATACTCCGGAGCGACTTATACTCCGAAAAATACGGTATATATTTTTTGAACTTCTTATTTGTGCCATATATTTCATACAGAAGAAACTGAGACTAAAGCTGTGAACGTTTCCATAAGTAGCCTCATTGACCTTTTGTTGCCATTGTTTTATGTTCAGGCATTGTGGCCATACAAATAGGGTCCTCTTTTGGAAGTATCTTGTGTGACATCATGCACAAAAGTGCACTTTATTTGTTTGAAAATGTTGTAGTGGCATTCTGTTCAAAAAGTGCACTTTAATTTAGTGTTGTTTATAAATGTCATCTTAGTGACATCATGCACAAAAGTGCACTAATTTGTTTTAAAATGTCTCTGACAATCTTGCACTTTGTTTTGAAATTAGTATTTAATGAATACAGTTTTGGTTAATTGACTTAGTTGTGATTTCCCTCTCTGCATGAAAGTTGAAAAGTAGCATATATTAATGCAGTATGAAGAAGAATGTTTTAATGTAGACACATACAATCACCATACTGCTGTGATTATATGCATCAAGTGTTCATTCAAGGCTAAGGCAAAATATCGAGATATATATCGTGTATCGTGACATGGCCTAAAAATATCGAGATATTAATAAAAGCCCATATCGCCCAGCCCTATACCAAAGACTATAAAAATGGGACCCATTACCTCCCTGCTTGGCATTCAGCATTAAGGGTTGGAATTGGGGGTTGAATCACCAAAAAATATTCCCGGGCGCGGCCACTGCTGCTGCCCACTGCTCCCCTCACCTCCCAGGGGGTGATCAAAGGTGATGGGTCAAATGCAGAGAATCATTTTGCCACACCTAGTATGTGTGTGACAATCATTGGTACTTTATTAAGTCGTCTACCAATAATACTGCAGATAACTAACAAACTAACACTGACTAAAACATGCTATTATGAACCACGGAATGTGAAATTAATCTATCTAATGCATCACATGACAAGATGGCGTCTGACCGACAGCCAACACGCCACTTTCCTAAAAGTTTTCCCCCACAAATATTTCGTATACTTCCTAAAAAAAAAAAGCAAACATGCTTAATTTTCTGCAAAATAATGGTTATTTCTCATATTATTTTCCATGGTTAAAAAGTTGACTTGACTTGCCTATATATGTCTTTGACTGACTTTTGACTTTGTTTAGTACCTTGTTTCCTATGTTTTAGTCTGTTTCCTGGGTGCACCCTCTTTTCTTTAATTTACTGTTGGTTTCCATGGGCACTAATTCTCCACACCTGCCCTTGTTTAGTAATTAGTGTTCCCACTAGGTGTTTCGGTTAATCACTCCCCTTTATAGTTTTCAGTCACCCAGCACAAGTTGCTGGGTCAATGCTCGCTTTCGCGACATTTATGTTACTTCTTGTTTTTCACCACACTTAAGTGTTTTTCCCTGCTTCTAGAATTCCTAGCTGTTCACCCTTTGTGATAAGTAGATTTTTTTGCTCCACGTTTGTTTAGTGTCTGAGCTTTTGTATATTTGTCAAACCTACCTGCACGCTGCTCCTGCTTGTCTTTCTTCATTGGAGGGAACACGACCATTGCAGCCATGCCTTCCCAACGTAACACAGCACAAATACTGTATAGGGATGGGAATTGATAAGATTTTTCCGTTTCTTATTCTTTTAAATAAATATCCATAACCCAACTTTGGGAAGTTGACATTGTTTTCTTATTATATTTGTACTATTATTCTATGTTTGTATTCGTGTAGGCCAGGAGTATCCAAAGTGCGGCCCGGGGGCCATTTGCGGCCCGCAGGTCATTTTTTAACGGCCCCACGGCACATTTTTAAAACATACGATTGAAATAAATAAAAAACATTAAAAGTGGTATTTAAAGACCAAACAGGTGAAATGTAACAAGAAAATGTAGCAATGTTTACTCTAATCACACAAAGCTGCCATGTAGGCTGTTTATTTCTTTAAAAAATAATAATGAATCGAAATCAATGTCATTATGAATTATTGACCTATTCAAGGCTCAATAAAGGAAGTCGACTAACATCAGTTGAAGCGTTACGTTAATCTGACCAAGAGAATAAATTTGGGAGCAGCTACAGGTATGATGGTTGCTATGATTTTTAAGGCTGCCCCCACTATTGACTTTGAACGTATGTAATATTACTTTGAATTATATACTTACTGAAAAGCAAGGTCTTTGTTGCCATCCTGCTAAAGGCCTTTTTGTTGTTCCAAAAAAAAAGGCCTTTCAATTCCAATTGATCTGATGTGAAACGTCATCTGTGAACATCCTGCCCAGGATGTTCCAGGTCACCCGCTTCACATCCTGGCCTCCAATGGTGGCCAAAGAAGAAATCTAAAAGGCAAAGACATCTCTTTAAACAAACAGGTAAACATTTTTAAGCTTAAGTTGCATTTAAATTGTTTTTGTTCCTGTTGAAAGCGTCCAGAAATGTAAAAAAACCAGAACCTGTTCTCTTGGCTTATGGACCTATGCTACCTTTACATACGATGTCAAACCAGGCCGATTGTGGCTCACTGACATAATCTTACCACTGGGAAAAGGCGGTTCAGGACAGGCCTGGTTGTCAGGGCTGATTCAAGAGAATATTTGCATAATCATGGACAATCAATAAACCTATTGGCACCATTCATATTAAGTAAGAAACCTCACCACTCTTTGTCGAGCTGGGCCATTTGATGGGTCATTCAAAAATGCCTCAAATGCCTCCACTGCTTCCAACTGTGTCAGTAGAAACTGGATATTGGCCGGAATTTCAACTTCTGGCCCCGGGTTGATGGTCAACCTGCTTGTTAAGAAGTTTACCTTCGCCATCAGCTGGTCTTGGGTGTGCTTTATATTTTCCAGCAGGCTAAGGATCTGGACCTCAGCCGCTGTTGACAAACAGCAGTATAAAATTAACATTGTTTCAGTGTTTATCCTCATTACTCATAATGCTGACATTAGCTATTGACCTTAGCTAATGACAAAAGTTATTGACAAAGTTTGAAGAAAATATGTGATTGCTTGTGAATTTGAATTTTTTCCAAAATTTGTGGCACAGAATGACCATCCGGTATTTGTCAGTTATTGCTCACCAGAACAGGAAATGTTGTCGCCCATTCTTCCCCCTCGCCATGTTGGCCTGTAGGCCAGGCTGGATCCAGGCTCCTGTGTCTGCCACATGTTGAGGGCTGGGTTATCATTTTGATGATTGTGGCTTACAGTTTATGAAAACCTTGAATTGAAAATGTCAGAAAATGTGGTGTTTCGAAAAGTGTAAGCCAAGATACCGTATTTTCCGGACTATAAGGCGCACTTAAAATCCTTTTTTCCCCCTCAAAACTCGACAGTGCGCCTTCAACCCGGTGCGCCTAATGTAAGGAATAAGTTTGGTAGAGCTTACCGACCTCGAAGCAATTTTATTTGGTACATGACGTAATGATAAGTGTGATTAAAGGACGGCAGTCAAACATAAGAGATATGAGTAGGCTGCATTACGATTGCAATATGTCTCAAGTGAAGAACACCAACATTTTAAATGTTCCATTGAAAATATAGAACATTACACACGGCGCTCAAAAATCTATCAAAATGTTTTAGTACGACTTTGGTAAGCTATGAAGCCGCACAGCTTGAAGGATTGTCGGCACATTAAACATACGAGTATTATTATGGTGTGTGTAGAAGGTAAGACATTATCTGGCATTTTGTTTTGCAATATTATGCAAAAACAACTTTTCTTACCTTCTGGTTCCTGCTGATCTGTATTTGGGATCTGTATAAGTCCTGAAAAATTGCGCGCGTCCGCACGGATGCCGTAGTCGATACTCTTCTTCTTTTTCTCTATCTTCTTGTTATGGGGCATTCATCCTCCGCTGTTGCCATTTTTAATATAAAGTAGTGTAAAGTTCTTACTTACAGTATATCTGTCAGTAAACTCGCCATGAAAGCGCTAAAACATACCGGTGTAGTGAGTTTACATTATTCACCCAAGGAACTTTAGTTATTAGAGTTCCGGTCGGACGTTTTTTCACGAGACACATTTCCTGTGTTGTTTCTGCTCCGTTATTGATTTAAGTAAAGTCTGTATGTCATTAAAACTGTCAGCTCCATCTTTCGACACTTCTTCCACTCCCGTCCTTGCACGGTACACCGCTACAACAAAGATTATGGGGAGAAGACGCTTTCGAAGATGAGCCACGTAAATAAGACCGCCCACAAAACGGCGCATCCTGAAGCGACCGTCAGAAAGCGACTTGAAGATGATCTGTAAAACATAATCTATGCAACATTTTGACCAAAGAACCACCATTACATGTTATGTAGACCACAAGGAAGTGTTTTACATTTAGAAAAAAAAAAGATAATATGACTATGGTCCGGAAATTACGGTATTCAAAATGGTAATGAAGGCTAGGCATATCTCACTGTGCATCTAATGAATTAATATCACATATTAGTTTCACATTTGACTGCTGACATATTAGTGGACCTATTATTTTAATTTTTCAATTTTTGTTTGTCCTGTCCAGCTTCTCAGGCAAATCATATAGTTGATGTAAATGCCCATGTCGGCTGTTCAGGTTTACTTTACAAAAGAGAAGTGTAGGATACTTCTCTTGTTGCCTTATTTGTATTTGACTTTATTAAATGTATTTATATTATCATTTGGTGCAGCCGGGCCGGAGTAGGAGGGGATAGAAAAAGAAAAAAAGGAAGACAGAGGGGGAAATTATGGGGACAAGAGGGGGATTAGACAGAGAGACAAAAACAACAACAGCAAACACAACAATACCAACAACAACAACAACAATAGAGCAACATCAGCAAATACGATATATACAAACATGATGGTAAAAGTGGTAGCAAAGACGCAATTAGCGAAATAAATAATAATACAGAAATGACAATGAGCATTATTACACTACAAATGGAGCAATACAAATACCAATAGAAATAGTGCTATTGATAATGAACAATAACAATAATGTACCTCTATTTTTAACAATACAGTTGTTCATATGCAACAATACATATACATAATGATAACTAGAGATACAAAAGAATGCAGAAAAATGGAAGAGAAGAAAGAGAAGCAACCTATATTAACCTTGTAGATTGTTATAGTAACAATAGGTTAAGCTTTGTCAGTGTGCCATGTGTTACCCAGTTTCCCCTAGGGCTACAACGTTAATATATATTTGATGAAACGTGATTATGTGCATGAGTGTTTATAAGCATATCTACTTGTATATGTACAGAATGTGTATATGTATGTTTGTACAGTGAATGTATGTGCACTGTATGTGTATATAGACTTAGACTAGACTTAGACTTCCTTTTTATTGTCATTCAAATTTGAACTTTACAGCACATATAAGAACAAAATTTCGTTACATACGCTCATGATAGTGCAGGATAAAAAAGCAATAAGGTGCATATATAAATAAATAAATATATATAAATAATATATAAATATATATATAAAATAAATAAATATCTATAAATATATATAAATAAATAAATAAATTACTGTACAGATACATATATTGCACTTTTTCACATGCGTCCACATTTATGGATGTATGTTATATTGTCTTTTTTATTCCAGCGAGTTAATCCATTTTGGCGGGAGTTGAGGGGATAATTATAATAATTATAATGCATTCAAGAGTCTTACGGCCTGAGGGAAGAAGCTGTTACAGAACCTGGAGGTTCTGCTTCGGACGCTGCGGAACCTCTTTCTAGAGTCCAGCAGTGAAAACAGTCCTTGGTGGGGGTGGGAGGAGTCTTTGCAGATTTTCTGAGCCCTGGTCAGGTAGCGGCTTTTTGCGATCTCCTGGATAGGAGGAAGAGGAGTCCTGATGATCTTTTCCGCCGTCCTCACCACTCTCTGGAGAGACTTCCAGTCTGAGGCATTGCAGGCTCCAGTCCAGACAGAGATGCTGTTGGTCAGCAGGCTCTCTATAGTGCCTCTGTAGAATGTGGTGAGAATGGGGGGAGGGAGCTGAGCTCTTTTTACAAGAGCTCCGGTGTGTAGGGACCAGGTTATATTGTCAGTTATCTGCACCCCCAGGAACTTGGTGCTGCTTACTATCTCCACCGCTGTGCCGTTGATGTAGAGTGGAGCGTGGCTGGACTGGTGCTTCCTGAAGTCAACAATGATCTCCTTGGTCTTGTTGACATTCAGGACCAGGTTGTTGGTTCTGCACCAGTCAACCAGATGTTTCACCTCCTCCCTGTAGTCCATGTCATTGTTGTCACGGATGAGGCCCACTACTGTCGTGTCGTCTGCATACTTCACAATGTGGTTAGTAGGATGGACAATTCAATGGACAATTCAACCCTAAACTCACTCCTTTCCTGCAAATTAAAATTTCACAGGCTGTGCTACTGGCTGCAAAGCATTGCACTTCCAAATACAACAATGAGTAGAGGAGTGTTATGTGTGTGTATATGTGTAAATAAATGAACACTGAAATTCAAGTATTTATTTTATTTATATGTATATTTAATACATTAAATATATATACAGTATATAGCTAGAATTAACTGAAAGTCAAGTATTTATTTTATATATATATATATATATATATATATATATATATATATATATATATATATATATATATATATATATAAATAAAATAAATACTTGAATGTCAGTGAATTCTAGCTATAAATATACTCCTTAACCCCACCCCGATCCCGCCCACCTCAACCCCCCCATCTCCCGAATTCGGAGGTCTCAAGGTTGGCAAGTATGCCCATTTCATAACCCATTTGTATCTAACTGTGTTATTCCTAACATATGCAGAACAAGATGGACAACATTGGAAACTTTTATATAAACATAAGTGGGGAATTTAGGATAGGACTCCTTTGGTTTGATCAAAACTTTCAGTTCCATTATTACTAGGGCTGTCAAATGATGAAATATTTATTTGCGATTAATAAAAATGTTTTCTGAAGTTAGCTTGCAATTATTTGTGATTAAGCACAGATAGATACATTTTGTTATCTTAAATAAGTACACATGTTTCAATGTTGTAATACAATCAACATGGTACTGGATAAGTTGTTTATTAAACATTATGTTTTTTCAATACAAAATAGAGACAAACACTGTTTTACAAACACGCACACACACACACGCACACGCACACGCACACGCACACAGTATACATCATACAATTAAACTCTCTCACACCTGCTTACCACTTCCAATGCAGGCTGAAATTATAAACAAAGCTACTAAAAATGAAAAAAATAAAAATAAATTGGGGTTGTGCATGTCTGCGGGTTGCCTCTTCAGTCTGCATAACAGTCGGGCCATGCGACTGTTTCGGGTGGCCCCTTTAGTTATTTTAAATATTTGATCAATCACAGAATTAGGGGTATTGACAAACAATTTCTGTAAAAAGTTGCAGTTGGTTGTTGTGGTCTTTCTTGTGTGGTTTTTCATTATCGGGTGAGGGGACAGTCAGACGATGTAAAAAAAGTGCCGTTGATTATTATGGCGCAAACTTTGACAGCCTTTTTTATCACGTATTGCGAATCTATACAAATTTGTAAGCAAAGCACTTTCACGAGGTTACTTTCATACTTTTACCACATTACACCCCTTAAGTTATGTAAAGAAATATCCATATCCATACAGCTTATTGAGTCATTGTAATCATACTTCAACAATTATAATCATGGGATCATGGACACCAATCAGGTCCATTTTAGCACTTTATTTGCCTTTAGTAACCAAAGCAGTCTGTTTCTCACTCCTGAAATTACAGGCAGGCCTAATTAAGTTGTTGTATTTGCACACTAAGCAGGGTCTCTATTGGAGCAGAACAAGCTAAGAGGAGGCAAAATAAACATCTTTATCATACTGCGCTTTTATCGGAGGACTCAGGAGTGCCATGTGTTTTCATAAGGCGAGTTAATCCATCACACTTCAGAGTCCCTCGTGGGACTAACAAGCCAAGCAGAGAGAAAGGGATTTCTAAATCGTGTCTCACCTCGGCAATACATCATTGTCAAACAATCAAGTAAAACAGCTCTTCCAAAAGTGGCCTGTCAAATGTTTTTCTGCTATTCTATGTCTGAAATTCATAAAGTTGTTTCTGTAAAGGAATAATTCATGTTTTCATGTGAAAAAAGTAATCAACATTTTACTACAAGTTGCCATTTATTGCTTCACAACATTGCATGTTATGATTTAATTATTCAGTCCTTCCAGGTATTTAACCTATTATGACCAAAGTATCCATATAACGGAGGCAACAGGGCTGTGGCTAACCCTAAATTATTAGAAAATCAATAGTTATTAATAGGGATGTCCGATAATGACTTTTTGTCGATATCCGATATTCCGATATTGTCCAACTCTTTAATTACCGATACCGATATCAACCGATACCGATATCAACAGATATATGCAGTCGTGGCATTAACACATTATTATGCCTAATTTGGACAACCAGGTATGGTGAAGATAAGGTACTTTTAAAAAAATAAAATAAGATAAATAAATTAAAAACATTTTCTTGAATAAAAAAGAAAGTAAAACAATATAAAAACAGTTACATAGAAACTAGTAATTAATGAAAATGAGTCAAATTAACTGTTAAAGGTTAGTACTATTAGTGGACCAGCAGCAAGCACAATCATGTGTGCTTACGGACTGTATCCCTTGCAGACTGTATTGATATATATTGATATATAATGTAGGAACCAGAATATTAATAACAGAAAGAAACAACCCTTTTGTGTGAATGAGTGTGAATGAGTGTAAATGGGGGAGGGAGTTTTTTTGGGTTGGTGCACTAATTGTAAGTGTATCTTGTGTATTTTATGTTGATTTAGTTAAAAAAACAAAAAAACAAAAACAAAAACAAAAAAAAAACGATACCGATAATGAAAAAAAACGATACCGATAATTTCCGATATTACATTTTAACGCATTTATCGGCCGATGATATCGGCAGGCCGATATGATCGGGCATCTTTAGTTATTAGGGATGTGAATCTTACAACAATTCACATATCAATTGGATTCCGATTCATGGCGTGACGATTCGATTCAGAATTTGTCACAATTCTTGATTCAAACTGATTCTTGCAATAATGACGTATACACTCATTGAAGAAGTGCAACGATGGCCTACAGCAGTGTTTCTTAACCACAGACCTAGAGGGTCGCCAAAAATATCTGTTTCACTCAGCTGTAATACACTTTTCCACCACTTGTGGCAGTAATGACAATATCAACGTAAAAGAAGAAGTCTGCAGCAAAAGCCAAAGAGAAGTTTCTTTAGCGCAAAACATATGACTAAAGTGGTGAAGCTGTATTTTCATTTGCACTTTAATTGTATTGACAGTTTATTTACAACACAATATATTAATATTATCATCTATTATTAATTTAGTTAATGTATTTATTCTAGCACTGTGAAACTGTATGTACATTTATTTTCCATCAGTTTTTATGAGTCCCTTCTTTTGCAGTATATTTGATTAGTATTTATTTTTGTAATCAGCCTGACCTAAGGCTGCATAATAATACATAATTATGTATCTAATTTAAATGTTTAATATCATTTAAATCGAGAGTAAGATCAACAATTCCGTGTTAACATTTGAGTGGGCCCCTCTGAAGTGAAAAACTGGCTTAAAGAACGTTGTTTTAAAAATAATTCATTAAAAAAAAAAGTTTTATACTTGAAAATAAATTAATTTAGTACGGGATAAATAAGAATCAGGATTTAGATGTGAATCTGTTTTTTCAGCACCTCTATTAGTGATAGTCAATATATTCATGTTATGCTTCTGTGTAACTTGACAATTAGCTTTACCTTGTGTCGTTTTCATTTATTAGCCAGACATAATTTGATTTAACATTGTAAGGTTTACATAGTGATAACTTCTGTCCATATGATTCCTCCAACAAGCTTCCCTTTAGACTCATTCTCTGACATCCTGTAAGCACAGTCAACGTTTTTTTGGCCAACATCCATCTATCCATTTTCTAACGCTTATCCCTTTCAGGGTGGCGGGGGGTGCTGGAGCCTATCTCAGCTACAATCGGGCTGAAGGCGGTTTACACCCTGGACAAGTCTCCACCTCATTGCAGGGCCAACACAGATAGACAGACAACATTCACACTCACATTCACACACTAGGGCCAATTGGCCAACAATCTGAGCTATTTCCTGCACGTACTTTGATGTGAGCCCTGTTTAACACGATTTATCATTTTGACTGACTCAATGGGGCTGCCGCCTGCACCAGATCTCAGTTCGAACTGAGAAACGAGGGAAATTGAGAAGAACTGAGCCAAGCTACGATTCTGTAAAGTGTAATTGGGCGGGTCGCTCCGAGACCAAGACTGGAAATTACCGAGCCAGCCATGACTGTAACAAGTCACCATCCAGACACTCAGCACAATATGGATTTTTGCAGAGTGCAGCATTGAGAGCTGCATTGACTGATCAAAACATTTAGTCCATGAATTTATTCTTTCAAACTTTTATGCAGTAGTCTTAGCATGGTATACTGCAGACCTTACGCACAGGAAACACCACAAATAACTTTTCTTTAAGGTGCTACATGAGCTCAACCAGGATTGCTCCTTTAAGTTAACTTTTTTGTTTTTGTTTAACCAGAAAAGTTATTTCTGATATTTTAATGATATTTCATTCAAAAGCGCTCTAAATAAAATGTTCTCGTGTCTTTGATGTGTACAGTTTCCCAACGATTTACGGAATAAGGACTTCAACTCAGCTAGATTCCACTCAATATTTGTATTAGTTGTATTATAACAAGGAAAGGGGCTCGAAAGTGTACTTGATCTTGCAATACATTATGAGCCACGGCCGCTATTTTTGCGAGAGACCGTTGAGTTGGAAAAGGTGCGGCGAGAGATTTAATTTCAATGGGTGACGTTAGTGACGTGCAGTCAGGGGAGGCAGGTGAGGCGGGGCCTCACGTGCCATCATGGAAAGAAAAAAAATGTAAAAAAAAAAAAAAAAAAATTAAATTGTTATATGTATCCAGTGATTATACTATAAAGTTATTTTCCATTTAACTTCACCAGTTTTATATTATTTTTATTCAAAATCGCTGAATTTTCACATTTGTCGTTCAAATACTGAGAAGAGACTTGTGGTGAGTCAGCAGCCAGTTGAGGCACGTCACTGAGTTGAGCCTCACCATGGATTGTGCAATGACTCGGCTAACTGCTGGCCTGCTGTGCAGTGAGACCGTATTGCTATATGAATTATATTATACATTTCCATAGTTTAGTTAGCTGAGGTATATAATGTACAGTGTATTTTGTCAACAACTGTATGTGTGTAGCGTATTTCTTGTGCTGAGCAATCATAAAACAGCTGCGAAGACGCACTGTGTGAGGCTCGCAGTAATCCCGCCTCCTGGTGGTAGAGGGCGGTAGTGATCCCAGAGATCATTCTTGCGACTACTCGGCTGCAGAATAAGTGACAACAAGCAGCAACAGTTAGCAGCGATCGTTTATTTTTTCCTCTTGCCTGGACTATTAACATGGAGGATTACATATCTAAAATAAAACAGTTTTCTTAACTGGACTTTCAATCGAAGCAGGAGGTAATACTTAAAGGAAGATCTCCATCGAGACAGAGAGACTTTTAAAACTGAAGAAAGATAAGGAAGGCTTCTATAAACAAGTCATCGATACTTTTGTTCAAAAGGAGCTGCGCATAGACTTCATTTATAAGTAAAGGTAAGACAATAATGTTTTTTTTTTAATTAAATGTGCTTTTTTGTGTGCTACTGTTTGTATGTGTAAAGCTAAAGTTAAGTTAAAGTACCAATGATTGTCACACACACTAGGTGTGGTGAAATTTGTCCTCTGCATTTGACCCATCCCCTTGATCACCCCCTGGGAGGTTAGGGGAGCAGTGGGCAGCAGCGGCGCTGCGCCCGGGAATCATTTTTGGTGATTTAACCCCCAATTCCAACCCTTGATGCTGAGTGCCAAGCAGGGAAGAATGCTGGTATGAGCTTTTAAACATAACCCGTTAACTGCTGCCAATCAAATGGTGAATAAGTTACTCTCTAGGGTTCATATGTTTGTAAACCTGACTGTGATGAAGTCAGTGCCTCACCAGCCATTAACTTAACCGCACGTCACTGCTTGAGATGGTTATTAATTTGAAAAGTGCTCTGGGTTATGAGTTCGGTCAAAAAAACAAATAAACTCATAAGCTGAGGTACTACTGTATGATGTGTATGCAAGCTCCAAAATGAACAGCAATGTAAAATGTAAATTAATTTATGAAGTTCATAAACTTGTATTAGTTTGCAATAAAACAACACAAATTAAAAATCACAGCAGGTGTAATATTGGAAAAGGTAACTACACTGTAAAAAAATGACCATTAAGACAACGGCAAGCAACAATAAAACGCAGAAAAATCAAAAATAGTTTATCACAGTAGTAAATGCATTGGATTCCTGCAAACCAAGAAAGAGTAGATAACCTGTGACGATCTGTCACATTCACGTTGGGTTGTGTTTCCTGGGTATGGTCTTTGTTCCCTGCTTGTCTCCCTGAACGCTGTTTCCCCTCACCTGCTGCTGACTGGCAGCCTGGCCACACCTGGTGTCAACCAGCTGGCTGCTATTTATGCCTGCCTCGCCCTCCAGTCAGTGCTCGAGGATTGTTTGCTGTCTCCTGTTATCCTGGTCCCCAGTCTCCTGTTTCCTGTTTCCAGATATCCTATTAAAGCAGGGGTCGGCAACCCAAAATGTTGAAAGAACCATATTGGACCAAAAATAAAAAAAAATCAAATCTGTCTGGAGCTGCAAAAAATTAAAAGCCTTATATAAGTGTTATCATGAAGACAACACATGATCTAAGTGTCTATATTAGTTATATTAGCCTACTATCAAAGGCTGACGCGCATCTTCGTTGACAGAAATGTTGTATTTTAATTTTACACATGTTTGCAACATTGGAAAACATTAGTAAAATGGAAGCTTCTCACAGGATGAGATAACTCCTGGAAATTACTGTCTTAGAATGGCCAAAGGTATAGATGTGTGTGTCCAAGTTCAAGGAAACGGCAGGCTGTCTTCTTCTAATGGATTTATTACAATCTTTGCAAGCTGGGTAACGTTTGCTGTGGTCTGGAACAATATGGCACACAAACAACTATCAGAAATACAGCCAATATTATGTGTGTCATGAGACATGCACATATAAATTAAATACACAAAGGACATAAGTAAAGGAAATTAAATGAGCTCAAATATACAGTATCTACAAACGAGGCATAATGATGCAATATGTACATACAGCTAGCCTAAAAAGCATGTTAGCATCGATTCGCTTGCAGTCATGCACTGACCAAATATGCCTGATTAACACTCCAACAAGTCAATAATATCAACAAAACTCACCTTTGTGAATTCACGCACAGCATAAAACGTTTGGTGGAAAAAATGAGACAAAGAAGGAGTGGCATAAAACATGTCTTTCTGTGGCACCGTCGGAGAAAGTTGTACATGTAAACAAACTGTGATGAGTTCTAGGATCGCTGAAATTAATAGGACAAAACGGTGCTGGCCAAATAATTTCATCAGTGAAGCATGTTTAATATGAACATTGGGATTTCTAACAATTAGGAAGGTTTGTGTCATGTTTGTTCTCCTACAGAAAATATATTAAAACAAAAAATATATTTTCCCCCCGATCTTTTTCCATTTTCACACATCTCTGAAAGAGGTCCACTAGGGCGGCGCTAAAAATCTGCATGCGGCTCTTGAGCCGCGGGTTGCTGACCCCCGTATTAAAGTTAAAGTTAAAGTACCAATGATTGTCACACACACACTATGATGTGAAATGTGTCCTCTGCATTTGACCCATCACCCTTGATCACCCCCTGGGAGGTGAGGGGAGCAGTGGGCAGCAGCAGTGGCCGCGTCCGGGAATAATTTTTGGTGATTTAACCCCCCAATTCCAACCCTTGATGCTGAGCGCCAAGCAGGGAGGTAATGGGTCCCATTTTTATAGTCTTTGGTATGACTCGTCATGTTTTCCTGCAACACTTCTGCCATCTCTGCATCTTGGGGTTCACCACCAACAGATCACGACATAACCTAAATTACTATGATTATAATACGTAGAAAACAGATGACTTTACTGTGAAAATGTAAAAAAAAAAAAAAATTGTACGATGCATTCGCTAATTCTATAATGCCACACGCATGCAAATACTCTTAAATGTACGGTATTATTCTATCTAAGTTAAAAATGCAGCAGATTGTACTTATACATTTACAGCATACCTTAATTGTTTTGGGAGTTTGCGTTAAAAGCAATAGCCTAGTTAACTTTTAACAACAACATGTTTCCTTGTATTTTTTTGTAGCAAGTGGTTTCAGACATTAAGGAGTTATGTCTATGTCAGGAGTCGGCAACCCGCGGCTCCGGAGCCGCATGCGGCCCTTTGATCACTCTGATGCGGCTCAGCAGCTTACTTGCTGAATCCCCCAATTTTCCCGTGAGACTTCCGGATTTCAGTGCCTCTCCCGGGATTAATATTCACCGGTTTTCACCCTTACGGCTATAATAAGGGCGTGCCATGATGGTACAACATTTGGTGCCTTCTACAATCTGTATTAACAGAGTGCCAGCCCAACACTTGTTAAACGATATACATCTTTTGCTTTCACACGTACGTGACAGCAAGGCATACTTGGTCAACAGCCACACAGGTTACACTGACGGTGGTCATATAAAACAACTTTAACACTCTTACTAATAATGCGCCACACTTTGAACCAAAACCAAACAACAATGACAAACACATTTCGGGAGAACATCTGCACCTTAACACAACATAAACACAACAGAACAAACACCCAGAATCCCATGCAGCCCCCACTCTTCCGGGCTACATTATACACCCCTGCTACCACACATCATCATCATCCCCCCCCCCGTGCGTCGGTTGAGGTGGGCGGGGGTTGGTAGCGGGGGGGGGGGGGGGGGGGGGGGTATAATGTATCCCGGAAGAGTTAGGGCTGCATGGGATTCTGGGTATTTGTCCTGTTGTGTTTATGTTGTGTTACGGTGCAGATGTTCTCCCGAAATGTGTTTGTCGTTCTTGTTTGGTGTGGGTTCACAGTGTGGTGCATTATTAGTAAGAGTGTTAAAGTTTTGTTTTTATACCGCCACCGTCAGTGTGAGCTGTGTGGTTGTTGACCAAGTATGCCATGCTGTTGCCTACGTGAGCAAAGCTGAAGCCTCATACAACATGTGGCTGATCAGGCACGCTGGTTGTAGTGGGTGCTATATGTTGTACCATCACGGCACGCATGACGCTGACAAGCGCCATTAAATAAAAACCCGCGTGCCGCACCAGCTTTCAAATTCCACATAAAGGTGTGGGCAGCGTGTCTGAGACCCCTGGTTATACATTGCTCAAAGCAAAAAAAACAACTTTGTATGCAGTGTTGTTTCATTTAAAATTTCAAAAAAATTCTGCAGCTCCCATTGTTTTCTATAATTTGTGAAACTTGTCAAAATGGCTCTTTGACTGGTTAAGTTTGCCGACCCCTGGTCTATGTGCTTCTTTGTAAACTGCATCGAAATGAACCATGCTATGTGTTTAAGTGTGTTGGAACTGGTTGCAAGCAGCTATTTAACAGACACGGAGCTGTGGAGAGGGGCGTGGTTCACGCGTTCCCTGCGGGCGGGGTGTGTGCAGGGGCCGGCCATGAAGCAGCAGACAGGTGAGTGGATATCTCAGCTGGAATGAGTTATCTAATCACCTGTTCCTTTATTAGCAGCGTCGGAGACCATGAGGCGGGAGGTGAGCTGGAGAGAGCGAGAGAGTGACGCCGTCTGAAAGAGCTGAAAAGCCAAAGACTTTGTAAATCATAATCATTAAAACAATTGTAAATGCTGCAGCAGAGTGTGGTGCCCTTTCCTGTGGTCCCAAAAGAACCCGAGTCAGGAGACATCCTCACAGGAGCATTCAAGGCTCATTTTCAATAACTTGAAGGAACATGTTGCTTGTTGTGAGTTGTCCAGTGGAAGTTCGTACAAATATTTTAAAGTAAAAATCCTCATGTACTGCTCAAATGTCTCAGAAACACAGGCATTTTGCAGATACTAGTATTGGTGACAGGACAGGACAGCGCGGTGATGCTGTTGTTAGCGTTAGTGCCTCACTGTGAGAAAGTCCTGGGTTCAATTCCCTGGGTTAGGGGTCTTTGTGAGTGGAGTTTGCATGTTCTCCCTGTTACTATGTGGTTTCTCTCCGACTTCCTCACACTCCCAAAGACATTTGTTGTACGGTTAATTCCTGGCAACCACAGCTGCCAGTATTGTACTGTAAATTCTTGAGTTTAACAGTTTTTGTCATAGTAATTTACCGTAAGCAAAAACCGTTAACTGTAAAATTACGGATTCAACATCAACTTACTGTAATGTTCGATACATCGTGACTATTCTTTTTACGGTGAATTCCAGGCAATCACAGCTGCTGGTATTTTACTGTAAATTGTGCAGATTTTTTATTTACAGTGTAGCTATCTATTAAGTTTGTACACTTACATGTCATTTAGGTTTAATTATTTGGGCAGTAATTTTATGTTACCAAGAGCATGAATGTACTAATTTTCCCTCTTACCTCATTGCCCTTTCATCTCATGGAGATAAACATTTAATCTGCCCTTTTTTTACGAGCAATTACATGTATTACTCTGGATTCTACCGTCACTTTATTGCCCTTTTTACGACGCCCTTTAAGATCACATTTCCCTTGACTTTTGAGTTTGGCAAATTGAAAATTAAAGGATTTATTTCAGGTCATTAGCAGGGTTAAACATCATTATGAGTTATTTTGGGCTTTCATCCTCCATGACCTCCACTAACACCACACCCACCTTTAAATCCCCCATGTTACTAAAAATAGACCTGGACATGAAAATTGGTTAGAAGAGGAAATTATAGAGCTTCTTCATTCTATATAAAAAGACATAGACTCCCGTTTCTTTTGTGGCTTCAATATTCGTCTTTGTCCGGACAGATTGGGAGGAAAGTATCTCCTGAAAGGCCACAACTGCAATTACTCACAGTCTTTGTTCCTGAAATGTCATCCACTTTACATTGAACATAGTGCAATAGCAGCTATATTGTAAAAATCAAAGCATATTAGTCCGAGACAAGCTACTATCCCACAGACTGCTTGACAATGTGCCACAATGAAAATATCCCTTTTTGATGAGGGTCAAATACCTTTTGAAATAGGTGTGTCTAGGCCCTCTGCTCCTCTTACTTATAGCACACACACATATATAAGACTTCGAGGGATTGTCCTGCAGGAGAAACTGGGCACACCGGCACAATGGCAAAGCTTAACCTATAACAATCTACAAAGTTAATACAGTTTGCTTCTGTCATGTATGTGTGATCATGTTTTGTTTTGGTTATGTTCGGTTTGGTTTTTGGACTCTTTGTGCACTCTTGTTTGTTTTGTTTCCATGACAACCCATTAGTTTTCACCTGTCCTCATGTCACGTACGTGTCTCACGTTTTGCACTCGCGCACCTGTCACCAGTGTTGGGACTAACGCGTTACTTTGTTACTGTAACGCCGTTAGTTTCGGCGGTAACTAGTAATCTAACGCGTTATTTTTTTATATTCAGTAACTCAGTTACCGTTACTACATGATGCGTTATTGCGTTATTTTACGTTACTTTTTATGTAGTATAAAGTGTGTTTTATCGGAGCGCTGCGTTCTGATTCTTCTTGTGTCACAAGCCGGAGAAGAGAGAGAGACATGCGCTCTGTGTGGGTGTGTCTGAGTGTGAGTGTGGGGAGCGAGGGGGGGGGGGGCGTGTCTGATCATGGCGGAGCCAGAAGTCGAGTTTGCTAACATGGAGATATTTTCACTACTTTTCTTTTGTCGAGCACAAAGAAAATAACATTTTAGTTAAATGTAAATTGTGCTTTGGATCAAAGATGCCATCTACTGCCCAAAACAGCAATTCAAATCTGCTGAAACAAGCTACATAGCAACATGCTTCGACGAAGCTAGTAAAGAGAGACAGAGACTCTGATGCCACTTCACCTCCACCTCCACCACCATTCACCGCTGAAGGTACACACTCTGTCAATCAATGTTCCCTCTAATTGTTCATGTGTGAGCAAACGCAAAAACTCCCTGAGCATTGAGTGGAGTCCATGTGAGCAACTTTAGACGTGCACACTGTGGCTACACCAGCAGCACACCTGTCCCAAACCTCACTAAATAACAACTTACATCTCCATCCATCCATCCAGTTCCTACCGCTTGTCCCTTTCGGGGTCGCTGGAGCCTATCTCAGCTGCATTCGGGCGGAAGGCAGGGTACACCCTGGACAAGTCCCCACCTCATCACAGGGCCAACACAGATAGACAGACAACATTCTCTTATTATTAGAATCAAATGACAGCAGTCATTTCCATTTCTAATATAAGTGTTTAGGCCCACTTATAATGACAATAACAAAAAATATTGTTTTTCATGAACTGTGTACTTGTATTGTTTGTCTGGGTGGAGGTCCTGCTTTGGAAATAATTTGTACCCCTTTCAGACATTGCATTTAGTTCCCATTAAAACATTCACATGTTGCACAATGAGATGTAAGCAGGGGATCATGTGTACATTCCTGCAACTTCCTGTTTGTAAAAAATATATTTTTATTAGTATTTATTTAATATACTAACAGCATTTAATGATTAATATTTATAAATTAAGATTCCTAATAAATGACACTAGAATAAGCACACATTTGATTGGTAAATCATAGTGTAACGACCTGGAATGACACTTTATGTGTGGTGTTGGAGTTGTCCGACTTTTTGTGTGGCTGTAAACGCATCACTGGCTAAGTGCCATATGTGCAAGTGTTGGCGCACGTGAGAGAGCGAGCGGCTGCTGTTGATATAACAAAGTTGCTTTTGGTCTGGTTTGTACTGCAGAAAATGACCAGTTTTGCTAGATATAATTTTTTTTACTAATGTTTTGGTGATGTGTTTATGGCCGACAGTAAAGAGTTTTGCTCAGTAAAGTGATGGATGGAATTCATGTCCTCAAAGCGTCTCGACAGACGTTACAATATTTGAACAATGATGACGAAAACGGTTTTCTCTGTCGTGTCCGTGTCGTGTCGAAAATTGTTATGCGCTTATTTTTTTATTTGATTTTGTGCATGGCATAGATTTGCCGTGCGCAGAGGACGCTTGAGCAGTGCGCAATTGCACATGCGCGCTCCTGAGAGGGAACGTTGCTGTCAATTCTCTTATATACTCTTTCATTCTAGACTTCTAGAGTGTTTGATTATCACATCACTCTAAATGTATGGACTATAAAGTTCACAAACATAAAGAGGGATCCTAGTGGGCCAGGCCAATCTTTCCTTATCTCTAAACTATCCATCCATCCATCCATCTTCTTCCGCTTATCCGAGGTCGGGTCGCGAGGGCAGCAGCCTAAGCAGGGAAGCCCAGACTTCCCTCTCCCCAGCCACTTCGTCCAGCTCCTCCCGGGGGATCCCGAGGCGTTCCCAGGCCAGCCGGGAGACATAGTCTTCCCAACGTGTCCTGGGTCTTCCTCGTGGCCTCCTACCGGTCGGACATGCCCTAAACACCTCCTTAGGGAGGCGCTCGGGTGGCATCCTGACCAGATGCCCGAACCACCTCATCTGGCTCCTCTCGATGTGGAGGAGCAGCGGCTTTACTTTGAGCTCCCCCCGGATGACAGAGCTTCTCACCCTATCTCTAAGGGAGAGCCCCGCCACCCGGCGGAGGAAACTCATTTCGGCCGCTTGTACCCGTGATCTTGTCCTTTCGGTCATAACCCAAAGATCATGACCATAGGTGAGGATGGAAACGTAGATCGACCGGTAAATTGAGAGCTTTGCCTTCCGGCTCAGCTCCTTCTTCACCACAACGGATCGATACAGCGTCCGCATTACTGAAGACGCCGCACCGATCCGCCTGTCGATCTCATGATCCACTCTTCCCTCACTCGTGAACAAGACTCCGAGGTACTTGAACTCCTCCACTTGGGGCAAGATCTCCTCCCCAACCCGGAGATGGCACTCCACCCTTTTCCGGGCGAGAACCATGGACTCGGACTTGGAGGTCCTGATTCTCATCCCAGTCGCTTCACACTCAGCTGCGAACCGATCCAGTGAGAGCTGAAGATCCTGGCCAGATGAAGCCATCAGGACCAAATCATCTGCAAAAAGCAGAGACCTAATCCTGCAGCCACCAAACCGGATCCCCTCAACGCCTTGACTGCGCCTAGAAATTCTGTCCATAAAAGTTATGAACAGAATCGGTGACAAAGGGCAGCCTTGATGGGGTCCAACCCTCACCGGAAACGTGTCCGACTTACTGCCGGCAATGCGGACCAAGCTCTGACACTGATCATACAGGGAGCGGACCGCCACAATCAGACAGTCCGAAACCCCATACTCTCTGAGCACTCCCCACAGGACTTCCCAAGGGACACGGTCGAATGCCTTCTCCAAGTCCACAAAGCACATGTAGACTGGTTGGGCAAACTCCCATGCACCCTCAAGGACCCTGCCGAGAGTATAGAGCTGGTCCACAGTTCCACGACCAGGACGAAAACCACACTGTTCCTCCTGAATCCGAGGTTCGACTATCCGGCGTAGCCTCCTCTCCAGTACACCTGAATAGACCTTACCGGGAAGGCTGAGGAGTGTGATCCCACGATAGTTAGAACACACCCTCCAGTTCCCCTTTTTAAAGAGAGGAACCACCACCCCGGTCTGCCAATCCAGAGGTACTGCCCCCGATGTCCACGCGATGCTGCAGAGTCTTGTCAACCAAGACAGCCCTACAGCATCCAGAGCCTTAAGGAACTCTGGGCGGATCTCATCCACCCCCGGGGCCTTGCCACCGAGGAGCTTTTTAACTACCTCAGCAACCTCAGCCCCAGAAATAGGAGAGCCCACCACAGATTCCCCAGGCACTGCTTCCTCATAGGAAGACGTGTTGGTGGGATTGAGGAGGTCTACGAAGTATTCCCTCCACCGATCCACAACTTCCGCAGTCGAGGTCAGCAGAACACCATCCGCGCCATACACGGTGTTGGTAGTGCACTGCTTCCCCTTCCTGAGGCGGAGGATGGTGGTCCAGAATCGCTTCGAAGCCGTCCGGAAGTCGTTTTCCATGGCTTCCCCGAACTCCTCCCATGTCCGAGTTTTTGCCTCCGCGACCGCTGAAGCCGCACACCGCTTGGCCTGTCGGTACCTGTCCGCTGCCTCAGGAGATCCATGAGCCAAAAGAACCCGATAGGACTCCTTCTTCAGCTTGACGGCATCCCTCACCGCCGGTGTCCACCAACGGGTTCTAGGATTACCGCCACGACAGGCACCAACTACCTTGCGCCCACAGCTCCAATCAGCCGCCTCGACAATAGAGGTGCGGAACATGGTCCACTCGGACTCAATGTCCAGCACCTCCCTCGTGACATGTTCAAAGTTCTTCCGGAGGTGGGAATTGAAACTCTCTCTGACAGGAGACTCTGCCAGATGTTCCCAGCAAACCCTCACAATGCGTTTGTTGCCAGGTCTGTCCGTCATCCTCCCCCACCATCGCAGCCAACTCACCACCAGGTGGTGATCGGTAGAAAGCTCCGCCCCTCTCTTCACCCGAGTGTCCAAAACATGAGGCCGCAAATCCGATGACACAACTGTGACGGGCACAAAAGTCCAATAACAAAACACCACTTGGGTTCAGATCCGGGCGGCCATTCTTCCCAATCACGCCTCTCCAGGTTTCACTGTCGTTGCCAATATGAGCGTTGAAGTCCCCCAGTAGAACAAGGGAATCACCCGGGGGAGCACTCTCAAGTACTCCCTCGAGTGAATCCAAAAAGGGTGGGTACTCTGAGCTGCTGTTTGGCGCGTAAGCGCAAACAACAGTCAGGACCCGTTCCCCCACCCGAAGGCGGAGGGAAGCTACCCTCTCGTCCACCGGGTTGAACTCCAACATGCAGGCTCTGAGCCGGGGGGCAACAAGAATTGCCACCCCAGCCCGTCGCCTCTCACTGCTGGCAACGCCAGAGTGGAAGAGAGTCCAGCCCCTCTCGAGAGAACTGGTTCCAGAGCCCTTGCTGTGCGTCGAGGTGAGTCCGACTATATCCAACCGGAACTTCTCTACCTCGCGCACTAGCTCAGGCTCCTTCCCCCCCAGCGAGGTGACGTTCCACGTCCCAAGAGCTAGCTTCTGTAGCCGAGGATCGGACCGCCAAGTGCCCTGCCTTCGGCTACTGCCCAGCTCACATTGCACCCGACCTCTATGGCCCCT
Organism: Nerophis lumbriciformis; assembly: GCF_033978685.3. Classification (NCBI taxonomy): domain Eukaryota; kingdom Metazoa; phylum Chordata; class Actinopteri; order Syngnathiformes; family Syngnathidae; genus Nerophis; species Nerophis lumbriciformis. The sequence continues at coordinate 44,947,624 of NC_084556.2, forward strand.
GCTATGGGTGGTGAGCCCATTGGAGGGGGGACCCACGTTGCCTCTTCGGGCTGTGCCCGACCGGGCCCCATGGGGACAGGCCCGGCCACCAGGCGCTCGCCATCGTGCCCCAACTCCGGGCCTGGCTCCGGAGGGGGGCCCCGGTGACCCGCGTCCGGGCGAGGGAAATCTGAGTCTCGGTTCTTGCATTTCCATAGAAGTCTTCGAGCTGCTCTTTGTCTGATCCCTCACCTAGGACCTGTTTGTCTTGGGAGACCCTACCAGGGGGCATGGAAGCCCCCGGACAACATAGCTCCTAGGATCATTGGGACACGCAAACTCCTCTACCACGTTAAGGTGGCAGCTCAGAGAGGAGATCTCTAAACTAAGATCTCTAAACTAAAACTGGGGAAATGTGTAGTGTTCTGGGTTTCAGACATGATTTTGTATAAGAATTACTTGAGGAAGAAAATGCCTGGTTAGACTTTGTGTATGTAGTGTGTGCCTTTCTTGGTTTACATCTATGCTGTTATTATGCTGTTTGTTACTTATGTATGTTATGTTGCAGCTATTTAAAATAGTTTTGTCAATTTGTTCTGGCCAGAAACAAATTGGCCTTTGTAACATATCTTTGTCTTTGTGTGTTGTATGTAGACCACATGGCTTAGCAGAGTTGAGTGATGCAAATGCATGTCAAGTTGATCAACAGATTGTATTATTCTCCACTACAATAACAGTACTGAAATGAAGGCTAAAAGGGCATTAATTGGAGCTTTAAAAAAAAAAGAAAAAATAAGTAACTAAATAGTTACTTTTCACAGTAACGCATTACTTTTTGGTGTAAGTAACTGAGTTAGTAACTGAGTTACTTTTGAAATGAAGTAACTAGTAACTGTAACTAGTTACTGCTTTTCAGTAACTAACCCAACACTGCCTGTCACTAATCATGTCTGTATTTTTTAAGCCCATTGTTGCCAGGAATTGAGCCTGGCGACATTAACTCTGTTATCCCTGTTACTCCATTGATTACGTGTTCCATGCCATAGATTCCTGCTCTGCCAAGTACGTTTTTGTTATTAATGCCACAGTTAGCGACTTTAGTTTCATGTTCATAGTTTCTGCCTTTGTGCTAGATTTGTTTTCATGATCGGTAGGTTGTGAGTTCAAACCCCGGCCAAGTCATACCAAAGACTATAAAAATGGGACCAATTACCTCCCTGCTTGGCACTCAGCATCAAGGGTTGGAATTGGGGGTTAAATCACCAAAAATTATACCCGGGCGCGGCCACCGCTGCTGCCCACTGCTCCCCTCACCTCCCAGGGGGTGATCAAGGGTGATGGGTCAAATGCAGAGAATAATTTCGCCACACCAAGTGTGTGTGACAATCATTGGTACTTTAACTTTAATTAGTCAAGTTTGTTCTCCGCCTTTGTGCACGCCTTTAGTTTTGTACCCATTTTGAGTTAAAAATAAATGATGTCCTTACCTTCACGCCATGTCCAGTCCAACTTTACTTGCATCTAGGGAAAACAAAACCTTCACAGTCCACGTTATGACAGCTTCTCTTTCTTCCCCTCCATTTATCTGCTTTCTTTTGTATTTCAAGTTATCATTACATACAGCCGCGATCAAAAGTTTACATACACTTGTAAAGAACATAATGTCATGGCTGTCTTGAGTTGCCAATACTTTCTACAACTCTAATTTTTTTGTGATACAGTGATTGGTCACAAAAAACATTCATGAAGTTTGGTTCTTTTATGAATTTATTATTGGTCTACTGAAAATGTGATCAAGTCTGCTGGGTCAAAAGTATACATACAGCAATGTTAATATTTGCTTACATGTCCCTTGGCAAGTTTCACTGCAATAAGGCGCTTTTGGTAGCCATCAACAGGCTTCTGGCAAGCTTCTGGTTGAGTTTTTGACCACTCCTCTTGACAAAATTGGTGCAGTTCAGCTAAATTTGTTGGTTTTCTGACATGGACTTGTTTCTTCAGCATTGTCCACATGTTTAAGTCAGGACTTTGAGAAGGCCATTCTAAAACCTTCATTCTAGCCTGAGCTAGTCATTCCTTTACCACTTTTGACGTGCGTTTGGGGGTCATTGTCCTGTTGGAACACCCAACTGCGCCTAAGACCCAACCTCCGGGATGATGATTTTAGGTTGTCCTGAAGAATTTGGAGGTAAACCTCCTTTTTCATTTAAAGCACCAGTTCCATTAGCAGCAAAACAGGCCCAGAGCATAATACTAGCACCACCATGCTTGACTGTGGGAATGGTGTTCCTGGGATTAAAGGCCTCACATTTTCTCCTCCAAACATATTGTTATGGTTGTTTGTTGTTGTTGTTGTTGTTGTCTCTCTGTCGTATCCCCCTCTTGTCCCTGCAATTTCCCCCTCTGTCTTCCTTTTTTTCTCTTTCTATCCTCTCCTGCTCCGGCCCGGCTGCGCCAAACAATATTATAAATTCATTTAATAAATTCAAATACAAATAAGCAAATATGGGCATCTACATCAGGGGTCCCCAAACTACGGCCCGCGGGCCGGATCCGGCCTCCCAGCATCCAAAATCCGGTCCACAGGAAGTCCCCAGTTAAAAAAAAAGTTTATTTTTTTATTTTTTAAATCTTTCCTTTCTAATCCATTTTCTACCGCTTGTTACTCTTGGGGTCACCTAACCACTCAGGCAATTCATATTGTCTAAAAATTAATTTCCCATCGATAACGTGACAATGTTAAACGTTGATGAACATCAATGTTAATTGATGTTAAATGACAAAACGGATTATAAAGACAATGTGTATATATATATATATATATATATATATGTATATATATATATATATATATATATATATATATATATATATATATATATATATATATATACAGCCTGGTCCCCGGCCAATTTTTTTTAACCCAAAGCGGCCCCAGAGTCAAAAAGTTTGGGGACCCCTGATCTACATCAACAATATGATTATTGTTATTATTGATGAGTAGCTGGACAGGACGAAAAAAGAACAAGAAATACAATACAAATAAACACCACTGAAATAACAAGGTAGTTAGTACGGTTGTCCCGATTATTCGATACAATTCCTATATTGTAGTCTCAAAGGTAATCTGTTACGGTAGCTCATGATGCAATTGAATGATTTGTTAGTGGAAACTTTCTATTACGCTTCTGCCTTGGAGACTTTGTATGTGGAAGTAATATGCAACTATAATGATTTAAAACTTGTTTATATTGACAAATGTGCTGTTTCAGACTGCAATATTGTTCAATTAATGACTGTTATTTCATATGTCTAGCTATTGTGTGTTTAGCTGTTATCTAGGCCTATAGCCTACTATGTTTACCTTTTGTAAATGACTTGATTAAAATACAATAGAAGACCAATCTTGTGTGCTTATTAGGGGGACATTTGGATGTTAACTGGCTTTACTGGTTAACAATGGTAGGTATTGCAAACACTAGCGTATTTATTAATAACCTCCTGGAATGGAATATTGCTGTTGATATTGACAGCGAAGTTGAAGTGGAGTGGTAATTGGGTTTTGGATTACACCTAGTGGCCACAATAATTCATGAAGTTAACCTCATGCCGAAGTAAGTTGAATGATGCAGACACGTTTGTTACCGAATACTTTCTAATACGTTTCTGTGATGTAAGAAAACCCATGCATAATGTAGAACTAAATGTAATAGGAAGTTGTGTGTGTTGAACATCAGGTCAGAAGAATCATGTGGGAAACAAGATGACTAATGACTATGTCTAATGAAATAGTTTACCTGTCATCAATTATGTCCAAAAATAATATAACATTGTTGTAATCTTGAAAGGAGCATATTATTATATTTCAACATTTTTTGTACATGTAATAGTGGTTATTTAGTCAAAAGTTTGCATAGATTATGTTTTACAGACAATCTTCAAATAGCTTTCCAACCGTCTCTTCAGGATGCGCCATTTTGTGGCAGCATCTTGTCCCTGTAGTTGTAGTTTTTAGCGCCTCCATATGGAGTATACTATCAGATATAAATTTGAATTGTACGCTACTTTTAATTAGAAATGGCAACAGCGGAGCATACAAGTGCATGTACAAGCCAGTCTGCCCCACACACAACAAAAGGAGAAACATTTCAGGAATTTATTGACTACAATGGAGGACTCACGCAAAGTTATTTGGGGAAAACTTTACCATATATGGAGATATCCGCTTATGTCACAAATTGGGAAAAACAACTTGTTTTGGAGAAAGTATGAAGGATGCCAAGATTGCTTTATAAATATCTCCAAAAAGCCTCCATGGTTTGATTTCAAATTTTCGGGACTTGTGCAGATCCCAAATACACAAAAACAGGTACCAATAAGTAAGAAAAGTAGGTTTTGCATAATCGGACCCCTTTAAGTCAACAAGAGAAAGTCAGAAGCACTTGTTTTGCCTTGTTTTGGGCTTTTACGGGAATTGCATTTAATAGTCCTTAATCTTTTCTAAGGATGTCTGATAATGGCTTTTTGCCGATATCCGATATTCCGATATTGTCCAGCTCTTTAATTACCGATACCGAGATCAACCGATACCGATATCAACCGATATATACAGTCGTGGAATTAACACATTATTATGCCTAATCTGGACAACCAGATATGGTGAAGATAAGGTACTTTAATTTTTTTTTTAATAAAATAAGATAAATAAATTAAAAACATTTTCTTGAATAAAAAAGAAAGTAAAACAATATAAAAACAGTTACATTGAAACTAGTAATTAATGAAAATTTGTAAAATTAACTGTTAAAGGTTAGTACTATTAGTGCACCAGCAGCATGCACAATCATGTGTGCTTACGGACTGTATCCCTTGCAGACTGTATTGATATATACTGATATATAATGTAGGAACCAGAATATTAATAACAGAAAGAAACAACCCTTTTGTGTGAATGAGTGTGAATGAGTGTAAATGGGAGAGGGAGGTTTTTTGGGTTGGTGCACTAATTGTAAGTGTATTTTGTGTTTTTTATGTTGATTTAATTTAAAAAAAAAAAGATACCAATAATAAAAAAAAACGATACTGATAATTTCCGATATTACATTTCAACGCATTTATCGGCCGATAATATCGGCAGACCGATATTATCGGACATCTCTAATCTTTTCGTATCCATCTTCAATTCAAGGTCGAAGATGACGGTTTATTCCCTCCCTCCAGGAATTTGTGATGTGACGATCGCGCCAATTCTTGCAAATTCAACCAATCCCTGCAAATTATATGTAGCTTTGCAACTTTGTCCAATGCCCGCAACGTCCTTATGTGACAGGAATGCAAATTTAGTCACTAGTAGAATATAGTGGTTGTAAGTAGCAGAGTAAGCTCTTGAGTTGTATTACTATGTAATTTTATATTTGCAATCTTAAAAATGTTTATTGTTAATGGCAACCGTAAAGCACAGTAATTTGTATTATATGGAGCTAATGTTATTGTAATGCCAGCATTAGTAAGAGCCATTGTAGTACTGGAGGGCTCCAGCAGGGGGCGTGTTGTGCTGGGAGCGATACTAGAACACACCTGACTTCCTCCTTGCAGTCATTACAGACATGAGCAGAACAAAGTTGTGTCCTCGTTGTATCTGTATACTCAAACATCTCCCTTCTCGGGTACAAGTGTCTTTATGTAAATCGATTTACCCCTGAGTGTATCTTTATAGTGCTTAAACATGTTTGAAAGGGTATATTTTTATGATATGTGTCTTTTCAGTCGACGAGGCTTTATACGTGATCAAGATAATGCTAAAGCTAATTGCGCTGCCGATGTCAAAGCTGATGCTAACTGCGTCAATAGTGTTAAATATATAGAAAGGTACTGTGCGTAGTTAATGATTAATCTGTGTATATTTCTGCTGAAATGTGTATTTACTACAGTTTCTGGGAATAGTTTAGTGTAGTCTGTTAAGGAAGGATAAGTGACTTTTGTTACTAAAGCAGTACAGGCCTACGGTATCGTGTGAATGTCTGTATTTACTTGTTGAGACATCTTCCAATACAGTTACACTGAGGTTAAAATATTTTAGTGCAAAGAACAGGAAAACCTACTCGATTGTTACTTGAATGTATATTCGTATAATAATCTGGGTTTGCATTTATTTGAATATTTGTTGCAACACTGTGTACTTGTACATGTTTGGTATTTGACTTCCTCCTGGCAGTCATTACAGACGTGAGCAGAACGAAGTTGTGTCCTAGTATCTGTATAATTAAAACATTTCCCTTCTCAGGGCGATTACACTTGCATATTTTGACTAATCAGCGTCATTATAACCAATTAAGTTTGCTTCAGAGCGGGGTTCAAATGCGCACGTCAACTGCCTAATCAACACTTACGTTTGTTTCTTGTGTACACGGAGCAGGAACAACAACGTTTACCAAAACATCAACTTTATTGATCACACGACACAATTGTCATCCTCCTGTGTAGCTCAGACCTACCGTATTTTCCGCACTATAAGGCGCACCGGATTATTAGCCGCACTTTCAATGAATTACATATTTCATAACTTTGTCCACCAATAAGCCGCCCCGGATTATAAGCCGCGCCTACGCTGCGCTAAAGGGAATGTCAAAAAAACAGTCAGATAGTTCAGTCAAACTTTAATAATACATTGAAAACCAGCGTTCTAACAACTCTGTCCCAAAATGTACGCAAATGTGCAATCACAAACATAGTAAAATTCAAAATGGTGTAGAGCAATAACAACATAATGTTGCTCGAACGTTAATGTCACAACACACAAAATAAACATAGCGCTCACTTTCTGAAGTTATTCTTCATTCGTAAATCCTTCGAATTCTTCGTCTTCGGTGTCCGAATTGAAAAGTTGCGCAAGCGTGGGATCCAAAATGGCCGGTTCCGTCTCGTCGAAGTCATCGGAGTCAGTGTCGCTGTTGTTGTCCAGTAGTTCTGTGAATCCTGCCTTCCGGAAAGCTCGGACCACAGTTGTGACCGAAATATCTGCCCAGGCATTTACGATCCACTGGCAAATGTTGGCGTATGTCGTCCGGCGCTGTCTGCCCGTCTTAGTGAAGGTGTGTTCGCCTTCGGTCATCCATTGTTCTCACACCGTTCGCAGTCGTGATTTGAATGCCCTGTTGACACCAATATCCAGCGGTTGGAGTTCTTTGGTTAATCCACCCGGAATGACGGCGAGTGTTGTATTTGTGTGCTTCACTTGTTTTTTGACACCATCTGTGATGTGGGCGCGCATAGAGTCGTATATCAACATGGACGGAGCTGCGTGAAAAAAGCCACCCGGCCTCTTCGCGTAAACTTCCCTTAACCACTCGCTCATCTTTTCTTCATCCATCCATCCCTTCGAGTTAGCTTTTATGATGACGCCGGCTGGAAAGGTCTCTTTTGGCAAGGTCTTCCTTTTGAATATCACCATGGGTGGAAGTTAGCATGGCAAGCTAGAACCACAGTGAAGGATGACTTCTCATTCCCTGTGGTGCGAATATTCACCGTACGTGCTCCCGTTCCACAGTGCGGTTCACAGGAATATCAGTTGCTGTGAAATACGGTAGTAATCCGTGTGCGGATGGAGAGATTGCGTCTTTTTATGAACCGGATCCTTGTCGCTTAGTAGGAGCCATTTTGTGGTCTTTACAGATGTAAACAGGAAATGAAACGTACGGTGATATCCGCGCGTTTTTTCTTCTTCTTCCGGGGGCGGGTGGTTGCTTACAGTAGAAGAAGAAGCGCTTCCTGTTCTATGGGGGCGGGTGCTTTCCTTGGCGGTTGCTTGCGTAGAAGAAGAAGCGCTTCCTGTTCTACCGGGAAAAAAGATGGCGGCTGTTTACCGAAGTTGCGAGATCGAAACTTTATGAAAATGAATCGTAATAAAGCGCACCGGGTTATAAGGCGCACTGTCAGCTTTTGAGAAAATGTGTGGTTTTTAGGTGCGCCTTATAGTGCGGAAAATACGGTACTTCCTGTTCCTGTCTACAGTGCTCATCCTTATAGTACATAAACATTTACTTCCTCATTTACATGTATTTATATATTTATTTAATATTTATTTATCTATTGATGTGTATTTCTGGTCTTGTCATCCTTGTCCGGACAGAAGGGTGACACGGCAGTGCGGCTGGATCAAAAGAGATTTCGGAGATGCTGTACTGAACTAAAAGTTGCTTTATTACAAGCGAGCGTCATTATACATGACTGCAGTTCCTGGACGAGGCCAGGTCAGAAAAATGAGGCACTCCTAACTTGGAGAAGCCAAACCATCAGTTTTTATATTCCTTTTTCCTGTCTCTGTGTGTGTGCTAAGTCAGGACAGCACATCCTGACCACAAAAGAAGAAGTTTGTGTTTAAGTGTCTGAAAAACCACTGCTTTAAGTCATAACTTAAATGTTGGCTTTGGGCTGAACATGTAGTCTCTTCTCAAGGATAGGGCAATCACTTTTGCATTCTAAAGTCCCAATTTGGGCCTCTTTCCTACGAGAAGTGATCCAATCCACCTGCGAATATCAAACTAAGGGGCCTTATCTTATCATGTGCTCAAACTGAAATACCACTATTTAATTAAACTTGGTGGTTTGCTTTCTCCAAGATGAATATAAGCATTAACCATATGCAAAACATAATATGAGTTAATTAATTCACTTTACTAGCTTTTGTAGCCGAGGAGCTAAATAAATAAATGTTAACTAATGAGATGGGATTCAGCACCTCCGAGACCCTGGTTCTCGCCTGGAAAAGGGTGGATTGCCATCCCCGGCTTGGGAAGGAGATCTTGCCCTAAGTGGAGAAGTTTAAGTACCTCAGAGTCTTGTTCACGAGTGAGGGAAGAGTGGATCATGAGATCAACAGGTTGATCGGTGTGGAGTCTGCAGTGACGCGGACACTGTATCGATCTGTTGTGGTGAAGAAGTAGCTGAGAGGAAGGCAAAGCTTTCAATTTACCGGTCGATCTACGTTCCCATCCTCACCTATGGTCATGAGTTTTGGGTTATCATCAAAAGGACAAGATCACGGGTACAAGCGGCCGTAATTAGCTTCCTCTGTCTCCCTTAGAGATAGGGTGAGAAGCTCTGTAATTTGGGAGGAGCTCAGAGAAAAGCTGCTGCTCCTCCACCTCCTCCCGGGATGCCTCCCTGGGGAGGTCTTTCAGATACGTCCAACCGGCAGGAGGTTACGGGGAAGACCCAAGACACGTTGGACAGACAATGTCTCCCAGCTGGCATGGGATTGCTTCGGGATCCCCCGGGAAGAGCTGGACGAAGTGGCTGGGGAGAGGGAAGTCTGGGCTTCCCTGCTTAGGCTGATGCCCCCGCAACCCGACCTCGGATAAGCGGAAGAAGGTGGATGGATGTGTTTTTCTAGAGTAAGACAATTAAGAACAGTGTAAAACACACATGGAGAATGTCTGCAACTTGTAGACGACAGAGCAGAAAATAAGGAAGCCTTTGGCGGTGTTTCTTTAACAGTACAGTGAGCTCTGAGTTTGTGCTTTTACTGCCATCTGGTGTGTACTTTTAAGACTGTGTGGTGTAAAATAAGTAAAACAATACAGTATTTGTTTTACATTTTTTGTTGAATTCCTGTATTTTTTTTTAGGTCAAAGTTACAGTGAACACTTAAACACTGATAATTGAGTACAAGCTGATTCCATGTTGTTGAAATAAGTTTTAAAACATTGCAACTTTTGCTGCAAACTTCCAAAAAAAGGTGGTGTAAATTCAGGCATTTGAGGTCACAACAATCACAGAAAAGCCTGTAAAATCCTGGAGAAAGGGATTATAATATTATAGCTGTCAAAATGTACTTTTCGTCTTCGACAAGAACCCCAAGGGAGTCTTGGCAGTGATCCCTGTGCTGAGAGCTGAGGGAGCAGCGAGCTCCAGCTGGGCTAAGCAGCCCCCCCCCCCTGATCCCCTGTGAAGTGGGGAGAGGTTTTGAAGAAGTTGAGTGGGAGTCTGAAGAAGAAAATAATTCTGAGTCACTTTGGACCAGACCACCTATATCCTCTCAGTCTGTAGTGATGTTTCTTCTCAGCGGGGCAATTTGTGTTGGCTGATCCCCAGGATTGTATGTGTCCAATGTCCAAACAGAAAAAACAAAAAAACATATGTCTTTTGCCCCATAATCCACTACGGGGCAAAAGAAAGTTGTGAGTGCCAGCCCTTTGATGAATAAGGTGAGAAATACACCAAAATGATGGGCTTCACGGTGGAAGAGGGGTTAGTGCATCTGCCTCACAATACGAAGGTCCTGAGTAGTCTTGGGTTCAATCCTGGGCTCCGGATCTTTCTGTGTGGAGTTTGCATGTCCTCCCCGTGACTGCGTGGGTTCCCTCCGGGTACTCCGGCTTCCTCCCACTTCCAAAGACATGCACCTGGGGATAAGTTGATTGGCAACACTAAATTGGCCCTAGTGTGTGGATGTGAGTGTGAATGTTGTCTGTCTATCTGTGTTGGCCCTGCGATGAGGTGGCGACTTGTCCAGGGTGTACCCCGCCTTCCGCCCGATTGTAGCTGAGATAGGCTCCAGCGCCCCCCGCGACCCCAAAGGGAATAAGCGGTAGAAAATGGATGGATGGATGGATACTCCAAAATGTTACTGTAAAAATGACATTGGTAAGAATTTCCCATTTACATTAATTCAGTGTAAAAACACTTTGCATTTTACATTAAAATTCTGGCGAATGCCACGTTTATCAGGATTCTTCTTCCTTGTACTTTGCACTTTAAGTTTGAACAGTTTCTTAAACTGGACCATATTACTACTTTTTTTCACTTCTTTGCTTAATCAATTGAATAATTTTATTGCACATACTGATATGCTAAATGTTTTAAAAGTTGTACGAGCATAACAAGGTTTTAAGTTAGATTTTTCCTTAAGGTTATATTTATCCTCTTTTATTGAGAAGAATTGTTGTACATTCTTGGGTAGCAGATTTTAGTTGGGTTCGTACATAATTTTAGCTCGTTGCAAATTTACTAAATCATTTTATTTCAATCAGGACTTGAGTGTTCTCTATATCCTACATGATATATTATTCTAACTAATCTCTTTTGGTGATAGAAGTGTACTTTTGCCACCTCATGGCAGGGCCAACACACATAGACAGACAACATTCGCACTCACATATAGAAGGAACCCACGCAGTCACAGGGAGAACATGCAAACTCCACACAAGATCCAGAGCCTGGGTATCGAACCCAGGATCTTCTTATTGTGAGGCACCAGCACTCAACCCCTGGCCCACCGTGCTGCCTCTAATGTAATACGTATGTTTTAAATATGGGCATAATAAAGTGATCCAAATGGAAAACTATGTAACCGAGGTTCTGATAAGAAATAGCAGAAAGAAAGGAGGCAGGTAGGAACTCCATCCATCCATTTTTCTACCGCTCAATAGACATTTTTTTTTAAAGCCAAGTGTCTTCTCTCATACAGACATGGCCACCGTCAAGAGATCTCTTTTTTCCTTCACAGTTATAATTTTGCAATTGTATTACTATTGCGACTTCACTTCTGTTTGTTTCTTTGTTTGGTGTTTGTTGCCTGTCGGCGCTCTTAATTTTGTTCCATTTCCTGCATGTCTCCCTGAGCGCTCGTTTCCCTCACCTGTCCCTCATTGGCAGCCCGGCACACCTGTTTGCAGTTGCCAATCAGGCTGCTATTTATGTCTGCCTCGCCTGTTCCTCAGTGCTCGAGGATTGTGATTATGTTGAGAACCTTTACATGTATGATTGCTTCCTCCTATTTTGAGAGTAATAAAGACTCTTACCTGTACATCGATCTCCTGTTTCCTGTATCTTGGGGTCACAACTACTGCAGCCATGCGAGTTCCCGACCACTATCTTAAATATCAGCTATAGAATCAAACGATTGCCACTTCCCACTACATTTGATTAATAATAGCCCTTATATTACAGAATGCACCAGCACATTTAAGCCATGAGGGAAGTGGTGGTATAATAATTGGCTTTGAGTTGCAGAAGTGATCAGAACATCCATTGTTAGTTTTATGGAACAGATGGAAGAGTGAGGGGTCTCTTAGTTTTCATTCCTTCTTCTAAAATTTTAATCAGAAAGGTATTTGGGAGTAGTAAGTAACCCAGGGGTAGGGAACCTATGGCTCTAGAGCCAGATGTGGTTCTTTTGATGACTGCATCTGGCTCTCAGATAAATCTTAGCTGACATTGCTTAACACGATGAGTAATGAATAATTCAGCTGGTAATCACAGTGTTAAAAATAACTTTCAAAATATAGAACATTCTCATGCATTTTAATCCATCCATCCGTTTTCTACCGCACCTGTTCAAGAAGTCGCATTATTGGTAAGAAGTATTTTATTTATTATTGGTTAGCTTCAGAATAACAATGTTATTAAAAAGAATAAGAGACTTATTATACTCTAAAAATGTTGGTCTTACTTAAAAAAAGCAAACATCTAGTTGTATTCAGTGTTAAAAAATATTATATGGCTCTCACGGAAATACATTTTAAAATATTTGGCTTTCATAGCTCTCTCAGCCAAAAAGGTTCCCGACCCCTGAAGTAACCCAAGCACGTAATCAAATGGTCATACATATACACCAAAGGAGCCAAAAGTAAAGATTTGTTAAGGTGTGAAAGGAATCATTAGCATATGATAAGTCAGCAGAGGGCGATCAACCGTCTGTAGTGGTTAATGTAGAGAGCCTTGATTACGTAGAAAAATTCTAATATATTGGAGTGGTCTTTGACACAAGTTTATCATTCAAAGCGCATTGTCACGGCACAGACTCGTACCCGCATTCCTCCTGCAACTGTTTGTCAGAGTTCCTCCTTGGGCTGCTCGTCTGGACACGCCCCTGGGCGCGGCCCACCCACGCAGCAACAAGGCTACAAACAATTGTGCATCATCACACCTGGACTTGACGAGAGGGAGCAGCATAAAAGCCAGCGGACCCAGGAGACCTTCGCCAGAACGTAGCCAATCTCCCCTGAGTAAGCATCACGTCTGGCACCCCTCCCTCGTTCCTTGCTCGCCTTCTTTGTGCTCTTCCTCGTCCCTTATTGATGTCCTTTGTGTCTTCCACAGTGTCTTCCCTGTTACCCGAGTTCGTGTCTTGCCTCACGACTCCCTCCCAGATATTTGCTTGCCTCCCTCGATCCTTGACCACTGCCTGGACATTGACATCGTTGCCTCTCTCCTGCCCTCGACTGCTTGCTTCCCCGCTGACTGCCTCTTTGCCTTCCCCCTCGGATTTGGTGAAAGATTCACTCAACACGCACCGACAACACCCACTGGTAAATATCACATTGTTAATTCCACACATCGTCCACATTCATTCACTAGTGGTAGCATACACACCCCACACATTCATCAAAGGTTTAAATAAACCTTCTAAACCGCAGTTCTGCCTTGGTGTCGCCTCCTTCCCTTTGACATTACACAACAGTACGTTCTGGCCAAAAACTATGGCGGAACCAGGCGACACCAGCGAGGCAAGTCCCGATTCCCCAGGACTTCCGGCGTGTCTATCCTCAGTGACGTTGTTAATGAGCACCAAGAGCGTTTTTTTTTGCTTGAGGACAGTTTGGAGAAAGCTTTCTCCAGACTACACTCTAGGCTGGACTGCCTTGTGCCTAGAGTGACATCCGCTGCAGCAACCCAGCAGCCTATGTCCCCAGCCCGGAGACCTGAACAGTTCAGTCCTAAACGGGAACCCAAGATTGCCTGTCCTAGACCCTTTGAGGGGGATTTTGAGCTGTGCAGGGGATTTCTTGTACAGTGCGATCTTATCTTCCAACACCAACCCTCACGCTATTCCTTTGATGGGGCTAAGATCGCCTTCATTTTTGCCTTGCTCACTGGACCTGCACTCAAATGGGCTACGGCTGCCGTGGACAGGACCTTGGGTCTAAGCACAGACTACACCGCCTTCCGTGCTGAGTTCCGGGCCGTCTTTGACCACCCCAAGGATGGGGGGGACGCCGCGGGACGCCTTCACTCGATCCTGCAGGGACCTCGTTCGGTGGCGGCCTACACCCTGGAGTTCCGGACCCTGGCGGCTGACAGCGGCTGGGACGACCGGGCGCTTCAGAGCGCTTACCGTCGGGGCCTCTCCGAGGAAATCAAGGACGGACTACTGAGGGACAGACCCACTTCTTGCAGAGACCTCATCAACCTTGCTCTCTTGTTTGACCAGAGACTTTCTGAACGTGCTGCGGAGCGAGCTCTAGGAGTCGCGAGGAACATCCCCAGACCTCAACACCTACCTACCGTTGAGGCCACAGCCGCTCCACTTCAGTCTCCACCCACCATGCAGTTGGGAAGGACCCGGCTTACCATTGAGGAAAAGGAGAGGAGATACAGACAGCGCCTCTGTCTTTACTGTGGTCTTGCCGGACATATTCTTCGCTATTGTCCGGCGAAACCAAAAGACCAGGCTCACCAGCTGAGGGGATCCTGGTGAGCCATACGTCTTCCCCGAAGAGAAAGAGAACCCCAACGTCTTAATACCCGCTACCCTAGCGTGGAGCACAGGGTCAATTCAAGTTGAGGCATATTTGGACTCAGGAGCCGACGAGAGTCTCATGGACTACGAATTCGCCCGACAGAATGGCATTCCCCTGGTCCACCTGGACAAGACCCTTCTGCGCGACATGCTTGATCAATTTGTTGTGGTCTACCTGGATGACATTCTTATTTTTTCCCATAGTTTGGCGGAACACCAAGAACATGTGCGACTCGTGCTCCAGAGACTGCTGGAGAACCGTCTGTTTGTCAAAGCCGAGAAGTGCAGTTTTCACACCTCATCTGTGGAATTCTGCGGTTTTGTGGTTGAGAAGGGGCACATCAGAGCCGACCCTAAGAAGGTGAATGCTGTGGTTGATTGGCCTCAGCCATCCTCCAGAACGGAGTTGCGACGGTTTCTCGGCTTCGCTGGATTCTACCGACGCTTCATCCAGGACTTCAGCCGGATCGCCGCACCACTCCATGCCCTCACCTCTCCAAAGAGTCTTTTTGTCTGGTCTCATGAGGCCAACAACTCGTTTGAAGATCTGAAAAGGAGCTTCATCTCTGCCCCTGTCCTCGTCCACTCTGACTTAGACGCTGCTTTTCTCGTGGAGGTGGACGCTTCCGACTCTGGGATTGGAGCTATACTTTCCCAACGCTCTAGAAGTGATAATTTGATTCACCCAGCGGCCTTCTTTTCCAGACGTCTGTCCCTGGCAGAGCGGAACTACGATGCCGGAAATAGAGAGCTGTTGGCGGTCCACGAGGCCCTCGCCGAATGGAGACATTGGCTGGAGGGGGCTCGTCCCCAGTTCCAGATCCTGACCGACCACAGCAATCTCCTCCACATTCGCTCTGCCAGGAGGCTAAACAATCCACAGGCAAGATGGCAACAATTCTTCTCTCGCTTCGATTATTTGCTGTCTTTCAGACCCGGGTCGAAGAACGCAAAGGCGGATGCTCTCTCCAGAGTCTTTATGGAGGAACCTTCTGAGCGTTCGGTGGATGTTCCCATTCTTCCTCCTTCTCGTATCGTGGGGGTGGTTTCCTGGAAGGTAGAGGAACTTGTGAAGTCTGCGCTGCGCTCCAATCCAGGACCTGGGGATGGACCACCCAACAAGCGCTTTGTCCACCAGGAACTGCGATCCAGAGTCCTGGATTGGGGACACACTAGTCTGTTCTCGTGCCATCCGGGGTTCCAACGAACCCTGTCACTTCTTCGAAGACACTTCTGGTGGCCTTCCATGGCCGGAGATACACGGGAGTTCATCGCTGCTTGTTCTACCTGTGCCCGCAGCAAGGCCTCACACACACCTCCGGCTGGTCTCCTTCACCCGCTTCCCATCCCTGCCCGCCCTTGGTCACACATTGCCTTAGACTTCATCACAGGATTTCCCGCCTCCAAAGGTAACACCACGATCTTAACCATTGTGGACCGTTTCTCCAAGGCTGCCCATTTCATTCCGCTTGGCAAACTACCTTCGGCTTCGGAGACGGCTGACCTCCTCACCCTTCACGTCATCAAGTTGCATGGTATCCCGATAGACATCGTCTCTGACCGGGGTCCCCAGTTTTCTTCACAAGTCTGGAGAGCCTTTTGTAAGGGGATTGGGGCCTCGGTCAGTCTTACTTCGGGATACCACCCCCAGAGCAACGGGCAGGCAGAAAGGGCGAACCAGAGCGTGGAAACCATGCTCCGTTGCGTCGCCAGCAAGAAGCCCACAACCTGGTGCAAGTTTCTCCCTTGGATGGAGTATTCTTACAACTCCTTGAAGAGCTCCGCTACCGGTATGTCACCCTTTGAATGCTCTTTGGGCTATCAACCCCCTTTGTTTCCCCAACAGGAACCAGAGATAGCGGTTCCTTCGACTAAGGCCCATATCAGAAAGTGTCAGAGAGTGTGGAGAGCCGCTCGAGCTGCGCTAGAGAGAGCTTCTGTGAAAATGTTCCGCAACGCCAACCGTCATCGCATCCTTGCTCCATCCTATCGGCCAGGACAGCAAGTTTTGTTACTGGCTAAGGACCTTAACCTTCAGGTACCATCTAGGAAATTAGCACCACGTTATGTGGGTCCTTTTTCCATCACCTATATCATTAACCCTGTATCTGTCAAGCTGGCTCTCCCACCCTCGGTCAAGAGACACTCAGTGGTACATGTTTCTCAGATAAAGCCGGTAGCGGAGAGCGCTCTGTCCCCTCATGTCCCTGCCCCCCCTCCCTCTAGGTTCTTGCCGAATGGGGATCAGGTTTGGACGGTTAGAGAGATCCTCAGGGTCCGTCGACAAGGTAGGGGTCTCGTATATCTGGTCGACTGGGAAGGATATGGACCAGAGGACAGATCTTGGGTGCCAGCCTCCTACCTTGCCGATCCCTCGCTTCTAGAGGATTTCTACCGTGCCAATCCTGATGCTCCCCAGCGCTCGTCGGGTGCCTCGCCTAAGGGGGGGGTACTGTCACGGCACAGACTCGTACCCGCATTCCTCCTGCAACTGTTTGTCAGAGTTCCTCCTTGGGCTGCTCGTCTGGACACGCCCCTGGGCGCGGCCCACCCACGCAGCAACAAAGCTGCAAACAATTGTGCATCATCACACCTGGACTTGACGAGAGGGAGCAGCATAAAAGCCAGCGGACCCAGGAGACCTTCGCCAGAACGTAGCCAATCTCCCCTGAGTAAGCATCACGTCTGGCACCCCTCCCTCGTTCCTTGCTCGCCTTCTTTGTGCTCTTCCTCGTCCCTTATTGATGTCCTTTGTGTCTTCCACAGTGTCTTCCCTGTTACCCGAGTTCGTGTCTTGCCTCACGACTCCCTCCCAGATATTTGCTTGCCTCCCTCGATCTTTGACCACTGCCTGGACATTGTCATCGTTGCCTCTCTCCTGCCCTCGACTGCTTGCTTCCCCGCTGACTGCCTCTTGGCCTTCCCCCTTGGATTTGGTGAAAGATTCACTCAACACGCACCGACAACACCCACTGGTAAATATCACATTGTTAATTCCACACATCGTCCACATTCATTCACTAGTGGTAGCATACACACCCCACACATTCATCAAAGGTTTAAATAAACCTTCTAAACCGCAGTTCTGCCTTGGTGTCGCCTCCTTCCCTTTGACATTACACAACACGCATGTGATAAAAAAATGACAAATATCGTTAAATACAATCTGTCAAATATCAATCGTATAAGACATTCCTCACTTCCAAGACAGCTAAAGTCTATATGCACGCCAAGATATTCTTACATATAAATTATTGTTTCACAATTTGGACACACACAACAGAAACTGTACTAAAACCCATCAAGTCTCTCTTCAAAAGGGCAGTTAAAATCCTTGACAGGAAACCAATGCACTTCCACAAATGTATTATTAAAAAAAACCCGTAACATTCTTGATCTGGATAGCTAGCAGATCTTTATGGATACTTGTCTCATCTACAAAGCTTTAAATGCACTTGCACCCCTACCATTAGATTAATTCATTCAGGACAAACAGTGAAGGACGGAGAACTAGGGCCTTGTCCAGAGGTGATTGCAATACAGCAAGACGTCGAACAAAATTCGGTCAACTGGTCACCTCTGTAAGAGGAATGCAGTCCTGCAATACGTTGCCCACATACATTAGCGACTGTGATAACCACTTTTAAAAAAAAAACTTAAAACACTGGCTAAAAATAAATCAGATATGCACCGATTAAACCATTAAACACTGTTTCCAGACTCCAGTCCGTTCCAGTGGGCTTCTGATCCAGCGTATTTGAAGCTGTGAGTGAATTGTCTGTCATGGTCTATTGTCTTGCAATTGTATATTGCAACTGCTTGTCTTGTCTGTTTTATGAGGTCTTATTTATTTGGTTACGATTTCTGTCATTGTGGTTTTTAAGTCTTATGTCCCACTGTGTTATTTTAGAAACCTGCCTTTGGACTACGGCTGAAAATTTGCATTTATACTAAGTCCGGCGCATTTACCGGTACACTGTTTATTCAAGTGTTGATTAATGTGCACTGTCCCAATCAAATAGATGAAATGCAAAATATGAATGAAATGAAACAATATCTATATGATGAGCTTACCTTTGATATTATTATAATAGTATTATTATGGTCCGTGTGTGATTTAACACGGACTGTATTAGATGTGTAGAGCTTAGATTTGATGTCAGTCCTTTGTTGAGAAAATCAATAAATTTATGTTGACTGTAAAACACGGTGTGGAAAAACACAAAGTGGTTGCAGGGCTACTGGAGAGCAAGTGGGTCTTCATTGAGATCAATACAGCACATGTAAAGTCAATGGAGACCCACCTGCTACTTGTGTTTTAAATGAGTAGAAGATGGCAGCATTTTTATTTTTGGGCAAACATTTTATTTACTGTAATCCAACTACTACATATGTTTAGAACCTTGCAAAAATGAATGCTTCATTCACTTGAATATTGAATGAGATCCTGCTTAAGTTGACTTTAATAACAACAAATAACGATACAGACCTTTGCAAACAATACAACCAAAGGCATCCTTCATGTGTGTTATTTGGTGTTGTCAAACACCAGCATGGCGCCTCTGGTGTTGCTGGCATGTGATGACAGGTCATTTATTGAGCAGCCAAGATCACCTCTTCTATTATATCATGAACACACTGAAGACTTGCGGAGTCCATATCTTTGTGACTACAGCGAAGGGTTCGAAAAAACGAAAACAAATTTGTAATACGATATTCACCAGTTCTATTCAGAGGTTTTGTTCTAAGAAAGGTGTTATTTAAAACAAAATGACAGACATATTGAGAGGCAGTAACTAAAGTGTTCACATCAGTTTCTTTCATTTTGTTCCATGCTGGAACTCATGGAAGATCTGCTTAGACAGCAATAATCCTTTTTGCATTTTGCTTCCAATACTTGGATCCTACCAAGAGAGGAAGCCAATCATGTAAGATATACAAGGTAAACACATGTACAGCTAAACAGAATACTTTGTAGGTCAAAAAAAAAAATCAAGACAAAGAGAGCAGAGTACTGAAGTAAATGAGGCATGTAGTTGATCAAACAAAGCATTTTCTTTTGCTACTATGCAATTATTATTATTTTTTTATTAGTACCTCTTGTCTCTTCAGAGTCCACAATCTCATTTCCCTTTGCATCAGCCAGGATGAGAGGGCCATCACTCTGCAGGGCATCATGTATTTTTGCAAAAATACCTGTGGTTGTGGCTTCAAACTCATACAGTCTGAATACAACCATATGGGCAGGCTTCATTCCCCTGGCTGAGCTCAGCAATTAAAACTGACCTAGAATGATAATGGAAGGAGTGGGTTACATCAAGTCAAATTAATTAATTTCATCTCTAACACGTAACCCACATTAGTATTATTTGAGTTTTAAAAATATCTTGATTACAAGGATCTTGAAGGGACTTTTTATGTCATCTTCTAAAAGTCTCCTTTCTAGATATATGCCTGATTGTAATCCACAATTTAAAATGAGATCAGTATGGCCGGACACGATGTTGCAATGATGGCAGCTTCATCCAGAATCAATGGATTTTGTTTTTACAAACAAAGTCCCTGCATTTACAATATGCAAGCAAAAATAGTACATTTAAATGACAAATGTCAATTTACAACAACAGTCAAATAAAATAGTTTCAATATATTCACACAATGGACCTGTTCGAGGATTCAGCAGGCTGGTTCTCGCGAAACTCTTGTTTGACGGGCCAAAGATCGGGAGGGATAAACAAACCGAGAAAATGGCTTCCTTATTATCGAGTGGTGTTGATTTGGAAGCAAATGTCGACTTTTAATATTTTATGTGATGGAGTGTTGACTCCTTGAAAGCCCATTTGCGTCGTTGTGGAAATAAAAAATATCTTGCTGCCAGGGATTTTGCTGCGTGGGAAATAAAGGTCCAAGCCAAGAAAACCGAACAAGAGGTGAATGAGGAAAAGGCTGAGGACTACCAAAAAACTTTGTTAGTAAAAGACACTGTTAACTTTTTGCCAGACCCTCTCTTTGTTTCTGACGGTTGGGTAGGAGAAAATGATTGCATGAAGCTCTGGCCGCCTACCATGTACTTTGATATAGGCATGTACCTTGGTGGTACACACATGTACTTTGATATAGGCATGTACCTTGGTGGTACACACATGTACTTTGATATAGGCATGTACCTTTGTGGTACAAACATGTACTTTGATATAGAAATGTACCTTGTTGTTACACGTATGCACTTTGATATAGGCATGTACCTTTGTGGTACAAACATGTACTTTGATATAGGCATGTACCTTGTTACACATATGTACTTTGATATAGGCATGTACCTTTGTGGTACAAACATGTACTTTGATATAGGCATGTACCTTGTTGTTACACATATGTACTTTGATATAGGCATGTACCTTGGTGTTACAAATATGGACACAAGAATGCTTCAAAGTTATAAAGAAAGCAAGGGTTACAGTTACTTCACGACAGGTCAGATTTCCTTTACATTTGTATTTTAATGATACTATTACCGTTCTGACATGAATGTTTTTTTTGTTTTTTTTTCACCAATATCTAGCAGTCCTGTTAATTTTATTCAGCCATATTTAGTATTATAAGTTTCCGACACAATTGTGCATGTACCGTATTTTTCAGAGTATAAGTCGCACCGGAGTATAAGTCGCACCTGCCGAAAATGCATAATAAAAAATGAAAAAAACATATATAAGTCGCACAGGAGCCCGGCCAAACTATGAAAAAAACTGCGACTTATAGTCCGAAAAATACGGTATTTAAAATACTTGAAACATCATTTATTTTGATGCGATAGCTAAACATAATCATAGTTGCAATAGTTTTGTTTTATTTTCAACAGACTGCTTTAAGAATAATTATTGGTAAATGCAATCGATGAACTATTTAATTCATTATTTTGAAAAGTTCTTCACTTTAAAAAATATTACATTTACCCATACTTATGATGTTGAACACATTACACACCATTATTACCTTCAGAAACCCACTGTCAGTAGCTACAGGTTGGATGAAGGAATTGTCCTACAATCCTATCAGCATTGAAAGCCAGTTTTGTTTCCTTAAGGCCGAGTGTATGCCTTCCGTGAATGTTCACTGTGCTCCCCATAAGGTGTGGCTTGCTATTGAGAAGAAGTCTGGGAAAAACAATAGTGAATATTGTACCTGTTTTGCTGGGTATGTAATTATATAGGATAATAGAAAACCGAATCTGAATAATAAAATTCATATTAAATGTTCAACTTTTGTAGTGTTTAAGTTTTAAACCAAAAGGCAAAGCATGTAATATTCATTCTGTTTGTGTAAAAGTTCAACATTTAGGATTATTTTAAAGTTTTTAAACCTCTTGCCAATCTATTGCATAGATTACAATTATTTTTGTGACTTGAAAAAAAAAGAAGTATTTTGATGATGATCATGTTGCTGAAAGAAAGAGGAAGAATGTGTCATTTAAAATCATTTGCCGAGTAATATAACTTTTTAGACTGTCAATTGATATAACCTATAAGTACCGTAAATAATCCATTACACTTAGAACATTTCTGAGAACAGGATAACAATTATGTAATGTACCTTTTATGAATATTTTTACACAGCATTATTGTATAATGTAGCAATATGTTTCAACAATGTTTATTTAAACTACTGTCCATGTCATGTTTGATCATACCTGGTGTGGTAGATTCAGAACTATCCTCTAATTGGCCAGTCTCCGGGATAACTTCATCTATGGAAGCAGCAGCAGTTGACGCTGATGTTGACGCTTCCGAGTTGACAGAAGCCGTTTCTGTAGGTAAATGCCGCACCATGTCCTTCTTTTCACGGTAACTGTTGATGAATAGCCCATTTCTAACAATGGCAAAGGGTGGTCATTCATTGGTTTACCATGCAAGAAATGTTTACTGCAGGTCTGTGAGTCTTCTGTAGGCTTCCAGTCCACCCACTTGTTATTAGCATTCTTAAATTTCCTATTAACGGCCATAATGTAACTTATTTTTATGTCTGGATCTTTTGGACTCCTCTCTGAGCTGCCACCTTATCGTGGTAGAGGAGTTTAAATGTGTCCCAAAGATCCTAGGAGCTATGTTGTCCGGGCCCTGGTAGGGTCTCCCAAGACAAACTGGTCCTAGGTGAGGGCTCAGACAAAGAACAGCTCGAAGACCTCTATGAAAAATACAAACAAAGGACCCAGATTTCCCTCGCCCGGACGCAGGTCACCGGGGCCCCCCTCTGGAGCCAGGCCCGAAGGTAGGGATCAAAGGCGAGCGCCTGTCCCCATGGGGACCGGCCGGGCACAGCCCGAAGAGGCAACGTGGGTCCCCCCTTCAATGGGCTCACCACCTATAGCAGGGGCCATAGAGGTCGGGTGCAATGTGAGCTGGGCGGTAGCCGAAGGCAGGGCACTTGGCGGTCCGATCCTCAGCTACATAAGCTAGCTCTTGGGACGTGGAACATCACTTCGCTTAGGGAGAAAGAGCCTGAGCTGTGCGCGAGGTGGAGAAGTTCCGGCTAGATATAGTCGGACTCACTTCGACGCACAGCAAGGGCTCTGGAACCAGTTCTTTTGAGAGGGGCTGGGCCTTCTTCCACTCTGGTGTTGCCAGCAGTGAGAGGCGACAGGCTGGGGTGGCAATTCTTGTTGCCCCCTCGGTTCAAAGCCTGCACGTTGGAGTTCAACCCAGTGGACGAGAGGGTAGCTTCCCTCTGCCTTCGGGTGGGGAGACGGGTCCTGACTGTTGTTTGCACTTACGCGCCAAACGGCAGCTCAGAGTACCCACCCTTTTTGGATTCACTCAAGGGAGTACTTGAGAGTGTTCCTTTGGGTGATTCCCTCATTGTACTGGGGGACTTCAACGCTCATATTGGCAACAACAGTGAAACCTGGAGAGGCGTGATTGGGAATAATGGCCGCCTGGATCTGAACCCGAGTGGTGTTTTGTTATTGGACTTTTGTGCTCATCACAGATTGTCCATAACAAACACCATGTTCAAACATAAGGGTGTCCACATGTGCACTTGGCACCAGGACACCCTAGGCCGCAGTTCCATGATCGACTTTGTAGTTGTGTCATCGGATTTGCGGTCTCATGTTTTGGACACTCTGGTTAAAGAGAGGGGCGGAGCTTTCTACCAATCGAGTGCGAAGCGACCGGGATGAGAATCAGCACCTCCAAGTCCGAGTCCATGGTTCTCACCCGGAAAAGGGTGGAGTGCCATCTCCGTGTTGGGGGGGAGATCTTGCCCCAAGTGGAGGAGTTCAAGTACCTCGGAGTCTTGTTCACGAGTGAGGGAAGGGTGGATCGTGAGATCGACAGGCGGATCGGTGCAGCGTCTTCAGTAATGTGGACGCTATATCGATCCGTTGTGGTGAAGAAGGAGCTGAGCCAGAAGGCAAAGCTCTCAATTTACCGGTCGATCTACGTTCCCATCCTCACCTATGGTCATGAGCTTTGGGTTATGACCGAAAGGACAAGATCACGGGTACAAGCGGCCGAAATGGGTTTCCTCCGCCGGGTGGCAGGGCTCTCCTTTAGAGATAGGGTGAGAAGCTCTGTCATCCGGGAAGAGCTCAAAGTAAAGCCGCTGCTCCTCCACATCAAGAGGAGCCAGATGAGGTGGTTCGGGCATCTGGTAAGGATGCCACCCAATCGCCTCCCTAAGGAGTTGTTCCGGGCACGTCCGACCGGTAGGAGGCCACGGGGAAGACCCAGGACACGTTGGGAAGACTATCTCTCCCGGCTGGCCTGGGAACGTCTCGGGATCCCCCGGGAGGAGCTGGACAAAGTGGCCGGGGAGAGGGAAGTCTGGGCTTCCCTGCTTAGGCTGCTGCCCCCACAACCCAACCTTGGATAAGCGGAAGAAGATGGATGATGGATGGATGGATCTTTTGGAAACGGGTACTGTTTGATTGGTGGATCACAAACATCTTCCTAAGTCAAAATAACACTCATGAATGTCACACATAGTTTGTGTCCATCTTGTGAGGTGACATGTACTATTAGAAACTCCCAAAACTGTGCAAATTGTCTTCGGCATATTGAAAAATATACACAACGTGGAATAAACAATAATTCAGAAATATATCTAGTACTATTCACGCTAAAGAGTAAAAACAAACCAGGAACTGACAAAGTTTACTAAAAAAGTATTGAGTCGCTTGGCTTTGTTTATCCCTCACGATCTTTGACCTCGATAAATTGGACGGGCGTAGAAGCCAGCTTCGAACTTGTCCATTTCAGTGTCATCAGGATTTACATACTTTTAGAAGAACTGCAAACCTCAGATACATTGTAAACATGTAATCTTCTCAGTAAAAATATATGCAAGTAAATATAAATGTATTCAACCCCAAATAAACATACAAATGTGTGCTACTTGCATTTCCACCGTAGCCATTGCTACCACTGGCGGCCACAAGCACAGCAGTATATTGCCATACTGCTACTTAGCACTCGACCTCGCACTTAACTTCGCTTGAAATGTGCCCAAAATGCGCCTAACATGTTCTAAATACATACACCGGGAGCAACACAAGAACCAACAAGTCAACATACCTCGGAAAGGGGAGATTTGAACGAAGATGGCCGGACACGATGTTGCAATGATGGCAGCTTCATCCAGAATGATGCAAAGCAGCCAAAAGCTCCCCCTCCAGTCTTGTAGACATAACTAATCAACATATGAGCAATCGTTCTAGCACATATACCTGATTAAATAGTTACAGGTATGTTTCGGACAATTGTAATACAATTTACACATTTGGAAATATTTCTAATCATTTTACAAATTGAATGCAACTCTCATCAATTGCTAATTGTGAATGGAACTGAGCCATTAAAAGTTCACCTATTTTCTCTTTTTGCACATTAAGTATTGTAACACTTTTTAAACACATTCTTTTTCAATAAAATCAATCCACCACACATACACATCATCAAATGAGAATCTGTATTGAAATAGGTTATTGCCTATTTCTAAATACTATTTCTCATCTTCCTGGTCTGGTTGGACGGGACCTGTTACGTACGGCGGTGGAAGGAGACGACACAACGGCAGGGATCAGTTCAATAGGTTTATTGAAACTGATGTTGATGATGAGTTGGGGTGTGTATGCTATTATACGTGAAGGGTGCAAGTCGATGTGTAGAATTAACAATGTAAATGTTACCAGAGTTTGTTGTATGTGCGTGTTGGCGGAATCCTTCGTCAGACCAGAGGGGCAAGGCGAGAAGACAGTCCGTGGGCAAGCGAGAGGTCGGGGCTGGAGAGCAGCGACGAGGTCTGTGTCCAAGCAGGGGTCGAGGATCGAGGGAGGCAGTCCAGAATCCGGTGGGAAGTCGAGGCACACAACTCGATCACGGGAAACAGAAGGAACACTGCGGGGAACACAGAGGACATACGACACGGCACAGAGAAAGCACAGAGAGAGCAAGTACGCGGAGGGGATGCTTACTACGGAGAGTGAACTACGTTCCGGCTCTGGATCTTCGGGTCCGCTGGTCTTTATGCTGTCTGCAAGTGTTAGTGTGAGGAGAGATCTGTGTTTTTCTCTGCTTAAAACAATTTATTGGGTTAATTTTGTAGTAATGGTGGACTCTGGAGCTGGACTGTAGGACAGAGGAGCAGAAAAAAAAGCTAAACAGGAGAGTGGTAGCTCTTTGTGATCACGTTCAACTGCTTGCTGAGTAACTAAGTGTGACAGGATGTACATTTAGGCACGAGTAGAATATAGTGGTTGTAAATAGCGTGTATGGCTATGTCATTTTATATTTGCAATCTTAAAAATGTTTATCGTTAATGGCAGCAGTCAATCACAGTAATTTGTATTATATGGAGCTAATGTTATTGTAAAGCCAGCATTAATAAGAGCCATCGTAGTATTGGAGGGCTCCAGCAGGGGGCGTGTTGCTCTGGGAGCTATACTAGGGGACACCTGACTTCCTCCTTGCAGTCTTTACAGACGTGAGCATAGCAAAGTTGTGTCCGTGTATCTGTAGACTCTAACAACTCCCTTCTCCAGGCAATTACATTTTGGAAGCATCGCTGGGATGAGAGAGGTGAGGCTGGCATCCCCAAACTAAGGAAGACACCGCAGATCTACAAAACCCAAAACCAGTGAAGTTGGCACGTTATGTAAATCATAAATAAAAACAGAATACAATGATTTGAAAATCCTTTTCAACTTATATTCAATTGAATAGACTGCAAAGACAAGCTTTTTAATGTTCCAACTGAGAAACTCGTTTTTTTTTTGCAAATGATTATTAACTTAGAATTTAATGGCAGCAACACATTACAAAAAAAGTTGGCACAGGGGCATTTTTACTACTGCGTTACATGGCCTTTCCTTTTAACAACACTCAGTAAATGTTTGGGAGAATTTTTGAAGCTTTTCAGGTGGAGTTTTTCCCATTCTTGCTTGATGTACAGCTTAAGTTGTTCAACAGTCCGGGGTCTCCCTTGTGGTATTTTAGGCTTCATATTGCGCCACACATTTTCAATGGGAGACAGGTCTGGATTACAGGCAGGCCAGTCTACTATTTTACTATGGCTTGGCATTGTCTTGCTGAAATAAGCAGGGGCGTCCATGATGACGTTGCTTGGATGGCAACATATGTTGCTCCAAAACCTGTATGTACCTTTCAGCATTAATGGTGCCTTCACAGATGTGTAAGTTAACCATTCCTTGGGCACTTATACACCCCCTTACCAGCACAGATGCTGACTTTTCAACTTTGCGCCTTTAACAATCCGGAGGGTTCTTTTCCTCTTCGTTCCAGAAGACACGATGTCCACAGTTTCCAAAAACAATTTGAAATGTCAGACCACAGAACACTTATCCACTTTGCATCAGTCCATCTTAGATGAGCTCGGGCCCAACGAAGCCGGCGGCGTTTCTGGGTGTTGTTGATAAATGGCTTTCGTTTTGCATAGTAGAGTTTTAACTTGCACTTACTGATGTAGCGACCAACTGTAGTTACTGACAGTGGTTTTCTGAAGTGTTCCTGAGCCCATGTGGTGATATCCTTTACACACTGATGTCACTTGTTGATGCTGTACCGCTTGAGGGATCAAAGATCCATAATATCATTGCATACGTGCAAAGATTTCTCACATATTTGTTGACAAAGTGGTGACCCTCGCCCCATCCTTGTTTGTGAATGACTGAGCATTTCATGGAAGCTACTTTTATACCCATTCATGTCACCCACCATTTCCCAATTAGCCTGTTCACCTGTGAGATGTTCCAAATAAGTGTTTGATGAGCATTCCTCAATTTTCTCAGTCTTTTTTGCCACTTGTGCCAGATTTTTTGAAACATGTTGCAGGCATCAAATTCCAAATGAGCTAATATTTGCAAAAAAATAATGTTTTCCAGTTTGAAGGTTAAGTATCATGTCTTTGCAGTCTATTCAATTGAATATAGGTTGAAAAGGATTTGCAAATCATTGTGTTATGTTTTTATTTACAATTTACACAACGTGCCAACTTTACTTGTTTTGAGTTTTGTATTTCATCATAGGCTGTTTAAGGCTGTTACGTCAATACAACCTTATGCAATAGAGCATTTAAAAGAACAGTGATATTATATCAAATAAGTGGATGTTTTTTATCCTTTTGCCTTAATTATTTCAACGTGTTTGTTGAATATTTGTTGTTTTTACTTGGTTATGAAAGATATCGATCAAGGAGGTGGTCTGCATTAGAGGAGCAACGTTCAGTTATTTTAAATATTCAGTGTTTTATTGTTCATAGTTAATATTGTAAATCTCACATTCTGTATTTTAATGTACATTCTAGTGTCCTTTTCAGTAAAAAACTAAACAGACCATCTCAAAAATGGAATGTACTTTAGTTATTTTGCTTAATTATGCTGTTTTGTAAGACCCCTGTCACGTGACTTCAAACTTGACATCTCATTGGCTGGCCATTGGCTGGCCCTGAGACAGGATCGATTGCTTCCGTCTTAATTTACCGGAAGTGTTTGCTGCTTCCATTCTGAAGCAGCAAATGTTTCAACACAAAATCTTTAGACACTGAATTGTTTTACACTGCATTTTTATAGACTGAATTTTAAAACACAGAATTTATTTTCAATAAAATTGTCAGCATAATTTTATGTAAATATTTCAGTTCACAAATTCAAACGGAAAAAATTCAGTTACATAAATTCAATGACAAAAAACAGCTTTCGTAATAAAGACACAAATTAACCTCCATAAAGCCACTCCAACCTTTGAGATCTCCTCATGTTGTATTTTTCCATAAACACTCAGTCAGCCAACAAGAACATATCTTTATTCTAGACAGCAGCTCTGGAGATCATGCAGTAATTCATATTCATAAGCAGCGAGGTGAAGCATGATAATGTGAGTGCCTACCAGTGATGTTACAAAATTCTACACGGGTATTATGTAAATATGCTCTAAGCTGCGTATACATTATTGAGATCAATTTGCTCTGCTAAATCATAGATGTTGTCTTAATAGAGATTGCACGATGTAACAAGACTATCAAATATTATTTTCCAGCTGAATAAAATGCAAGTGATATTACACTAAATTGTTCGTTATGTATGCACACATTAACACACTAGTTCACAAACAACACTTTTTCTGGAAAATTAATGACATCACATCTTGTCAGGTACAGAAAAACATCCTAATTTGAGTTTTATTTTATGTAAAAATCTTTTTTTCAGTACCTGAAAAAAAACTAAATGGATTGGAGGTTGGATTTTGGTTTTAATGGCGTTATATCAAGGATTTTTCATAGCTTTTCAGTGGTGATTGGGATAGCTAACAAGCTCAGGATAAATCAAAGCCTCAACCAGAGATGATAAAGAGATTATAAAACCTTTTTCACCAAAATCTTATCAGTAAAATAATTATTGGTAATCTATGTGGTTTTCATTATAAACACAACTCAAAGTTTAGGGTAACTAATTCATTTCAGGCTGATATTTGTGACATGGGGAGTTTATGTATTGACACTGATGGCCTGTAAATAGACTTCAGTTTAAAGGCAGATGTTTTATATTTGAACTAGGCCTGGGGGATATGGCCTAAAAATAAATACTTTTTTGTTCTTTACTTTAAAAAAAAAAAAAACATTAAAGACAAAAAACAGAGATAATTCAAAACAAGTTTTTGTTCTATATAATCAAAAACTAGTACAAACCCCATTTCCATATGAGTTGGGAAATTGTGTTAGATGTAAATATAAACGGAATACAATGATTTGCAAATCATTTTCAACCCATATTCAGTTGAATATGCTACAAAGACAACATATTTGATGTTCAAACTGATAAACTTTTTTTTGTGCAAATAATCATTAACTTTAGAATTTGATGCCAGCAACACGTGACAAAGAAGTTGGGAAAGGTGGCAATAAATACTGATAAAGTTGAGGAATGCTCATCAAACACTTATTTGGAACATCCCACAGGTGAACAGGCAAATTGGGAACAGGTGGGTGCCATGATTGGGTATACAAGTATATTCCATGAAATGCTCAATCATTCACAAACAAGGATGGAGCAAGGGTCACCACTTTGTCAACAAATGCGTGAGCAAATTGTTGAACAGTTTAAGAAAAACCTTTCTCAACCAGCAATTGCCAGGGATTTAAGGATTTCACCATCTACGTTCCGTAATATCATCAAAGGGTTCAGAGAATCTGGAGAAATCACTGCACGTAAGCAGCTAAGCCCGTGACCTTCGATCCCTCAGGCTGTACTGCATCAACAAGCGACATCAGTGTGTAAAGGATATCACCACATGGGCTCAGGAACACTTCAGAAACCCACTGTCAGTAGCTACAGTTGGTCGCTACATCTGTAAGTGCAAGTTAAAACTCTCCTATGCAAGGCGAAAACTGTTTATCAAAAACACCCAGAAACGCCGTCGGCTTCGCTGGGCCTGAGCTCATCTAAGATGGACTGATACAAAGTGGAAAGGGGTTCTGTGGTCTGACGAGTCCACATTTCAAATTGCTTTTGGAAACTGTGGACGTCATGTCCTCTGGACCAAAGAGGAAAAGAACCATCCGGATTGTTATAGGCGCAAAGTTGAAAAGCCAGCATCTGTGATGGTATGGGGGTGTATTAGTGCCAAGACATGGGTAACTTACACATCTGTGAAGGCGCCATTAATGCTGAAAGGTACATACAGGTTTTGGAGCAACATATGTTGCCATCCAAGCAACGTTACCATGGACGCCCCTGCTTATTTCAGCAAGACAATGCCAAGCCACGTGTCACATCAACGTGGCTTCATAGTAAAAGAGTGCGGGTACTAGACTGGCCTGCCTGTAGTCCAGACCTGTCTCCCATTGAAAATGTGTGGCGCATTATGAAGCCTAAAATACCACAGCGGAGACCCCCGGACTGTTGAACAACTTAAGCTGTACATCAAATCAAATCAAATCAACTTTATTTATAGAGCACATTTAAAATTTACCACAGGGGTAGCCAAAGTGCTGTACAATGAACAGGTTAAAAGATAAAACGAGTACCGAGCAAACACAACACAATACAAACAGAACACGATAAAAAATAAATAATTAAAATAGAATTAATAAAAACATAAAAACATAAAAACAGGATCACAGCAGGTGTATTATGGGGCGCCATTGCAGGATGGATATCACTCAGTGTTAAAAGCCATGGAATAAAAGTATGTTTTTAAGAGAGATTTAAAAACAGGAAGAGAGGAGGCTTGTCTAACACTCAGGGGTAGGTCGTTCCAGAGCTTGGGAGCAGCAACGGCAAAAGCTCTGTCACCTCTAAGCTTCAGCCTTGTGTCAGGGACCGTCAACAGCAGCTGATCGGCTGATCTTAAGGATCGGGTGGGGCAGTAAGGCTGAAGGAGGTCGGAGAGATAGGTTGGCGCGAGGTTGTTTAGACATTTAAAAACAAATAAAAGGAGTTTAAAATGTATTCGGTAACGCACAGGGAGCCAGTGAAGGGACGCTAAAATAGGGGTGATGTGCTCACGTCTGCGGGTCTGTGTTAGCAGACGAGCAGCAGAGTTCTGCACGAGCTGCAGGCGGGCGAGGGAGGCCTGGCTAATGCCAACATACAGGGCATTGCAGTAGTCAAGACGAGTCGAGATAAAAGCGTGGATTAATTTCTCAAGATCATGTCTTGATAGAAGCGGTTTCACTTTCGCTATTTGGCGTAATTGATAAAAGCTTTTTTGAACGACGCTGCTGATTTGTTTTTCGAATTTAAAATCTGAGTCAAACTTTACCCCCAGGTTTGTGACAGAGTCGCTGAGATACGGGGTCAGAGTGCCGAGGTCAACGTTGGGGGAGGGAGAGCGACTTGGACCGAACAACATAACTTCTGTTTTATCTTCATTTAGGCTCAGGAAGTTAGCTGAAAGCCAGACTTTGATGTCGTGCAGGCAGTCAATAAGACGTTGAACCGTGTTATTTTGTGCCATGGGAAAATAAATCTGGCAATCATCGGCATAAAAATGAAATGCAATACTGTACTTCCTAAAAATAGAACCAAGGGGGAGAAGGTAAAGTGCAAATAAAATTGGGGCAAGGATTGAGCCCTGGGGGACCCCATGTGGTAAAGGAGCTGTGGACGACATAAAACTGTCTACTTTTACACAAAAACTCCTGTCGGTTAGGTACGACCGGAACCAGTTGAGGGCGGCGCCCTTAATGCCCACACAGTTCTCAAGACGAGTGATTAAGGTGGCGTGGTCGACGGTGTCGAACGCAGCAGACAGATCTAAAAGCACCAGGACAACATATTTACCAGAATCAGTGGACAGGAGGACATCGTTAAAAACTTTTAGAAGCGCTGACTCTGTGCTGTGGAGGGCTTTAAAACCGGACTGGAACAGCTCAGTGATACCATTATCCTCTAAGAAGGGCAACAACTGACTGTAGACAACCTTCTCTAATATTTTGGAAATGTATGGAAGATTAGAGATAGGTCTGAAGTTAGAGAGGAGAGAGGGGTCGAGGCTGGGTTTTTTAAGTAGAGGTCGTACCACTGCATGTTTAAACTCTACTGGAACTATTCCAGAAGAGAGGCTACTATTGATAATGTTAAGGACACTTGGTCCAATAGTAGCAAGTACCTCCTTAAACAGGCGAGGTGGGAGGGCATCTGCAGGAGAACCAGAGGGCTTCATATGACTAACTGTGTCACTTAAAAAAGAAAAGGACACCGGCTCAAACTGATGGAAAACAGAAGAGAAATGCAGGGGAACAGAAGGGTCATATGAAGGCTGAGATAGACTGGCTCTAGTTGACACAATTTTGTCAGTGAAAAAATGGAGACAATTTTCACAGAATTCAAAAGAAGCATCAAAACCAGCAGATTTGGGAGCATCAATGACAGTGTTAATAGTTTTAAACAGAACTCTGGGGTTGTTACAGTTAGAAGATATAATCTGAGATAGATATATATTCATTTCTGCTTTTACAGTCATCTGAAAGGAAAACAGGCTTTCTTTAAAAATGGCAAAGGACACATGCAGCCTGTCTTTTTTCCATTTTCTCTCTGCTCTTCTACATACGCGCCTGGCAGCCCGAGTGACGTCATTCAACCAGGGCTGAGGCGTGGTTTTAGCGCGGCGGCATTTGAAAGGGGCGATCGTGTCCAGTGTTTGTAAACAGATAGAGTTGAACCCAGAAACCAACTCTTCAGTATTCAGACACACAGATGCTGCAGAATTATCATCACAACGAGTCGAAAAAATAGAGGAGAACCGAGCAGGAGACGAAGAATTAAACATGCGAGAGCGTTGGGGCGGTGCGCACAATTTAACTGGACACTGCGTGGCAATATCAAACAGGATCGGCATGTGATCAGAGAACACAGCGTCGCAAATGTCCAAATTAAAAACACACAAACCATACGAGAGCACTAAATCGAGTGTATGCCCGCGTTCATGTGTAGAACCACACACAGACTGTACAAAGTTAAATGAGTCGATTATATTCAGGAAGCTCCTGGAAAGCGGCTCGTCTGGACAGCAGGTGTGAATATTAAAATCACCCACAATAAGGACACGATCATATTTGGGCAGGATTTCAGCCAGAAATTCAGAAAAGTCAGTTATAAAGTCTTTGTGGTACTTGGGTGGTCGATAGATGACGGCACACAGGACGACATCAGAAAGACCCAGTTCAAACATGCACAGTTCGAAGCTTGAAAAGGAGGATTGTAGGCGGATCTGACGGCATTTAAAGTCATTTTTAAAAACGACTGCTAATCCTCCTCCTTTTCGACCGGACGGCCGTGGGGAATTAAAGTAGGAACACTCCGGAGGCAGAAGTTCATTAAGAGGGGCGGACTCACCGGCTCTCAGCCATGTCTCCGTCACACAGAGGAAGTCCAGTCCGCGGGAAGTGAAGAAATCCTTCAGGATAAAAGTTTTGTTTGTCAAAGATCTTGCGTTCACAAGACCGAACCTGGCGGGGGCCAGCACGTCCAAGGCCGCAATTAATCCGGGTGGGGCCCGACACACAGCCCGCAGGTGGCGGTGATCCACCCCGCGCCTCCGGGGGCGGGGACAGCAGGAGCGACGACGGCAAGCTTCTTCCTCCAAACCAACGATAGGAACCAGCCAGGAGCCGATCGGATCGAGCGAGCGTGGGTGCAGGAGGAGACCGGATACCGCACCATTCCTCCTTCGGGGAGCCACGGGAAGCCGGGCCAGGAGTGCCCTAACTTTCACCAGCTGGCCGCCACGTTTACCGCGGCGCCGGAGACGCTTCCGCCGGGGGAGAGGAGCCAGGGGGCGGGAAAGGAAGGCAGGAATCCGGCCAGGTGAAAAAGCTGACTGGGACGTCGAAAAACCAACGTCGAAGTTGATCATATCAGTGGGAGAGGGGCAAAGATCCAACAGTGTTTGGCGGTCATACACAAGCAGTGAGCTGACAGAAACGAAAATAGACGCAAAAAACACAAAAACGAACAGAGCTGACAGCGAGAGACGGCAGGCCAAAGCACATACTGGCGCCATCTTGCCAAGATGGCGCCAGTATGACATCAAGCAAGAATGGGAAAGAATTCCACCTGAGAAGCTTAAAAAATGTGTCTCCTCAGTTCCCAAACGTTTACTGAGTGTTGTTAAAAGGAAAGGCCATGTAACACAGTGGTGGACATGCCCTTTCCCAACTACTTTGGCACGTGTTGCAGCCATGAAAATCTAAGATAATTATTATTTGCAAAAAAAAAATAAAGTTTTTGAGTTTGAACATCAAATATCTTGTCTTTGTAGTGCATTCAATTGAATATGGGTTGAAAAAGATTTGCAAATCATTGTATTCCGTTTATATTTACATCTAACACAATTTCCCAACTCATATGGAAACGGGGTTTGTAGATTGAAATGACACTGCATACGCTGCATCTTACTCTTAGCAGAATTCAAATTTGTATAATGTTGTTGTTTTTAGGCAATATATAAATTGTACTTTTATAGAATCATTTTCAAATAATTAAATTAAGAGCTTCCCTTGGAAAGCAATACTTCTGCTTGAATAGTATACTTTTGTTAACAAAAATGTATCATTGCACATCGCATGCAAATAAACAATCTCCAACATTGAGAACAATAAAGTGCAAACTTCAAACTTCTTTCTTAAATAACATATTTATGTAAATAAAAATGTAGTAATATATATTGTATTCAAATACATTATGAAGTAAAACATTAAGAGGACTATAGTTTGTTTCAGTAAGTAAACACAGCCTTTTTTATTCACACATCTTGGTGGTGTGCAGAGCAACTGCTTTATTGTGCTTCTTTCTTTCATAGATGGCATTGTCACCTTTTTAGGCCAGCGCTTTTGCATTTGATTTTTTGGACGGAATATACAGCACGATACGATAAGACATAATCCCATTTACTTGTTCTGGTCAAAAGTCTAGCAGCCACATTTTGTACCAACTTTGTACCAACTAATCTGTTACATTAATCAAGACTAGACGTAACAAACAAGTATAATGATCTCTGTGTCACTAGTGGACAAAATGGTACACTTTTTTTTTTTTATCATAAAAGAAAGCTATTTTAGTAACATTTTTAATGTGTAGCTGGAATGAGAAAGTTGGGTCAAAAATAATGTCGAACTATTTTGTAGAATCGCTTTGGACAATTGTTTTTCGAATTTCAAAGTGGAATCCTTAAACAAGTGCTTGAGTCTAGCAGGACCGATAATCAACATCTCCGTTTTCTTGGAGTTAAAATGCAACAAGTTGCTTAACATCCATTGTTTAATTTAATTAAGAGACACCTCCAGTTGATTACAATCGAGCGCCTTGGTCAGCTTTAGGGGCATATAAAGTAGGGTGTCATCAGCATAAGAGTGAAAGCAAACACCATATTTGCGTGGGATATCAGCAAGCGGCAGCGGATATTTGCTGAAGAATACAGGGCCAAGAACTGAATTCTGTGGGACTCCGCAGGTGACCTAACATACTCAGAGATCACATTGTTATGGAATACACAGTGTATCCTTTCAGTGAAATAGGAGTTAAAACAAAAAATGCTAAAACTGACATACCGACACGTGATTTTTTTGTGATCTAAAAGAATGTTATGATCAACGGTATCAGTGCTGAGATCTAGAAGGAGCAACATGGGTGACGCATTGACATCCATAATTAGTAACAAATCATTTTGAGACTTTTGTGATTTAGGGCTATATAAATAAACATTGATTGATTGATTGATTGGTCACTTTTGCAAGGGCGAGAGAGATTTAACCTGAAACCTGACTGAAAAAGTTTGAAAATATTGTTAGATGCCAAGTGTTTATTTAGCTATTGTGCAACAATTTTTTCCGAGGACTTTCTGAGGTCAGGATCAAGGTTAAGTCTTTTAAACGGAGGACAAATAACCACCGTTTGTGTTATTAAACATAAGGGTGTCCATATGTGCACTTGGCACCAGGACACCTTAGGCCGCAGTTCGATCGGATTTGCGGTCTCATGTTTTAGACACTCGGGAGAAGAGAAAGGCGGAGCTCTCAACCAATCACCACTTGGTGGTGAGTCGGCTCCGATGGAGAAGGAGGATGCCGGCCAGACCTGGGTGGCCCAAAACGCATAGTGAGGGTCTGCTGAGAACATGTAACTGAGTCTCCCGTCAGAAAGAGTTACAATTCCCACCTCCGGGAGAACTTTGAACATGTTACGTGAGAGGCTCTGGATTTTGTGTCTGAGTAGACCAGCCGATCGGAGCTGTGGCCACAATGTGGTCGTTGCCTGACGTGGCGGTAATCCCAGAACTCGCTGGTGAATACCAACGGTGAGGGATGCTGTCAAGCTGAAGAAGGAGTCCTATCGTGTCCTTTGGGATCAAGGGACTCCTGAGGCAACGGACAGGTACCGACAGGCCAAGCGGTGTGCGACTTTAGCAGTTGCAGAGGCAAAAACTCAGACATGGGAGGAGTTCGGAGAAGCAAAGGAGAACGACTTCCGAACGGCTTCGAAGCGATTCTGGACCACCATCTACCACCTTAAGAAGGGGACGCAGTGCACAGTCAACACTGTGTATAGTGGGGACTGTGTGCTGTTGACGTTGACTGGGGATGTTGTGGATCGGTGAAAGGAATACTTTGAAGACCTCTCAATCCCACCTACACGTCCTCCAGTGAGGAAGCAGTGACTGGGGTCTCTGCAGTGGGCTCTCCTATTTCTGGGGCTGAGGTTGTCGAGGTAGTTAAGAAACTTCTCTGTGGCTGGGCCCTGGGGGTGAATGAGATCCGCCCTGGATGCTGTGGGGCTGTCCAGGTTGACAAGACTCAGCATTACGTGGACATCGGGGGCGGTGCCTCTGCATTGGCAGACTGGGGTGGTGGTTCTTTTATTTGAAAAGGGGAACCAGAGGGTGTGTTCCAACTATTGTGGGATCACACTCCTCAGCCTTCCCGGTAAGATCTATTCAGGTGTACTCGAGAGGAGGTTAAACTGGATAGTCGAACCTTGGATTCAGAAGGAGTATTGTGGTTTTCGTCATGGTTGTGGAACTGTGGACCAACTCTATAATCTCGGCAGGATCCTTGAAGGTGCTTGGGAATTTGCTCAACCAGTTTACATGTGTTTTGTGGACTTGGAGAAGGCATTTGACCGTGTCCCTCAGGAAGTCCTGTGAAGAGTGCTTAGAGAGTATGGGGTATCGGACCACCAGATTGTGGCGGTCCGCTCTCTGTATGGTCAGTGTCATGGACATACTTTATAGTCAGAGCGTTGCGGGAATCCGGTTTGGTGGCTGCAGGTTTAGATCTGTGCTTTTTGCGGATGATGTGGTCCTGCTGGCTTCCTCTGACCAGGATCTTCAGCTCTCACTGGATCGGTTTGCAGCTGAGTGTGAAGCAACTGGGATTAAAATCAGTACTTCCAAGTCAGAGTCCATGGTTCTCACCCGGAAAAGGGTAGAGTGTCATCTCCGGGTTGGGGAAGATATCCCGCCCCAAGTGGAAGAGTTCAAGTACCTCAGGGTCTTGTTCACTAGTGAGGGAAGAGTGGATCGTGAGATCGACAGGTGGATCTGTGCAGCATCTGCAGTGATGCAGTATCGAAAGCTAAATTGAAAGGCAAAGCTCTCAATTTACCGGTCGATCTACGTCTCTATCCTCACCTATGGTCATGAGCTTTGGGTTATGAACGAAAGGACAAAATCAACGGTACAAGGATCTGAAATGAGTTTCCCCTGTCGGGTGGCGGGGCTCTCCCTTAGAGATAGGGTGAGACGCTCTGTCATTCGGAGACCACGGGAAAGACCCAGGACAAGGTAGAGAGACTTTGTCGCCTTGGGAAAAGATGGACAAAGTAGCCGGGGAAAAAGAAGTCTGGGCTTTTCTGCTGAGGCTGCTGCTCCCGCGACCCAACTTCGAATAAGCGGAAGAAGATGGATGGATTGAATGTTCGAAGAACAGTACTAGAGGAGAGTGATAAGTTAATAATATTTAGCACTGATGGCCCTATTATTACAAACAGCTCCCTAATGTGTTTCCCTGGAAGTGGATCACTTTTATAAAAGTGCACAGGACATGTCCTTCATCTTTGTGTTTTTATTTATTATTAGTATCAACATGTCAACCTTTTCTCATCGCGTTATGCCTTTTTCTATTTTTGCTGTATTTTGTTTATGTCTACAATGGGCCATAAAAACAGCCGCATTCAGCAAATGGCCCCGAGGCCACACTCTGCCTTCTTAGTGAAAAAGGTAAAGTTGTGGTGTTTAAAATGTTGCCAAGCGACAGAAGAATGTCTCTAAGCTGTGTTTTCTCAATACTTCTAGAAGTGATGAAGTTTCGGGTGCATGCTTCCGGAGGTTTTCTGCATGCTATAGTTGTGCACACTCCCTGGGTTTGTGGTGCCAGATCTCTGCTGTCATTCACGAATACTTTCATCACCGCTTGCAAATGATTGAGTAAAAAATGCATGACGCAAGATAAACCTCTCTTTCACTTTTAAAATGTACTTCTACTTGCTAAATATAGCAACAAAGTCGCTAAGGTGTAACACAGATAATTTCTGCTGCATCTAATTATCTGGCAAACCAGGCGCATATGAGCTGTGCTATGTATTTTTAATATGTTGGTACCGACTTGGTATTGAAGTATCAATACTTTTGACAACCCTTTACAGTAATTTGGGAACTCTTGCAAGATGTTCTCACTTTGAGTTGGTAGTGCTAGAGTCACAGCTCATTAGTTTGGATTATGGAACTCTATCAGGGAACATAATCTTCTCTCTCTATTATAATATGACTACAAACACAATTCAGATTAAATTAGCCTTTAAAGATTTCATTTTCAGAGTCCAGTGGACCATAGAGTGTATTGCCTAATGGGTTTGCTAAACACACTCCCTCTTATTTGTGGAACACTTATCAATATACACTGTGAACAATCTATTTGGGATAATAAATGAAGAAAATTAATAGAGACATGCTTTATACATTAGTTACCAATGCGGTGTTTGTCAAGCAAGACAGCAGAACAAATGTCTTCCTCATGAGCGAATATTTATCTTGCTCACTTTCAGACTACTAGGAATAAATTAAAGTCTGTTGTTAAAGTGTGTGTTAAATCTTTTAGTAAAACACTGTTGAGTTAGGACAAACTTGCTGCAGATAGTTGTATTTCTTCCATGGAGTCTAATGCTTAAATAAGAACAACTATATTTTATGAAAATAGATGTGTAATCAATAACGTTTATTTTTTAGAGAAAACTGTTTTCCTTCTCGAAAGTTTGCAAACATTTGCAGATCAGAATATGCAGTATAAATGTGAGTATAATGTATATGCACCATAATGTGCATATACAGTCAAGAAAATAAGTATTTGAACACCCTGCTATTTTGCAAGTTCTCCTACTTAGAAATCATGGAGGGGTCTGAAATTTTCATGGTAGGTGCATGTCCACTGTATGAGAGAGAACCTAAAAAGAAAAATCCGGAAATCACAATCTATGATTTTTTAACAATTTATTTGTGTGATACAGATGAAAATAAGTATTTGAACACCAACATTAATATTTGGTAGAGTAGCCTTTGTTTGCAATTACAGAGGTCAAACGTTTCTTGTAGTTCTTCACCAGGTTTGCACAGACTACAGGAGGGATTTTGGCCCACTCCTCCACACAGATCTTCTCTAGATCAGTCAGGTTTCTGGGCTGTCGCTGAGGAACACAGACTTTCAGCTCCCTCCAAAGATTTTCAATTGGATTTAGGTCTGGAGACTGGCTAGGCCACTCCAGAACCTTGATATGGTTCTTACGAAGCCACTTCTTGGTTTTCCTGGCTGTGTGCTTTGGGTCATTGTCATGTTGGAAGATCCAGCCACGACTCATCTTCAATGATCTGACTGAGGGAAGGAGGTTTTTGGCCAACATCTCACAATACATGGCTGCAGTCATCCTCTCCTTAATACAGTACAGTCGTCCTGTCCCATGAGCAGAAAAACACCCCCAAAGCATGATGCTACCACCCCCATGCTTCACAGTAGGGATGGTGTTTGTGTTGTCTGTCTATTAGTAAATAATGCAGACGAGGCGTGTTGGCTGAGTTCTAAACGTTTACTCATAAAGCGTGCTCATAACAACATTCTAGCTGCAGGCATTGCCACATTCCCACCTTCCGGGCTACCGCGCATGCTCATCATTCCTGTTGCATGCTGGGTAGTGTAGTTCTTATATTCCCTGGCACATAACATCACATCTTTCCCCCTTTTAAGAAATAGTGTTTAACTTTTCATTCTTTTAGCATTGCAACCACATCTGCAAATAACTTTTCTCTACATAGACATTTCTTTCAATAAAGACAAAGTGCAAAAATGTCTAAGCATCATAAACAGTTATGTCAACCCTTTTTTTTTTTTTTTTTTAACAACTCTCAAAACCTCAGAGTCCTTAACAACTCTCAATCAGCCTCTTAGGTGGCTGAACATGTCTCTTAGGTCTAGAGTTAGACAGTCTCTCAACAGCAGGTGACGCAGACACTGCTGTCAGTCCTTGGTCAGCAAGGTCAGGCTCAGTGTCAGCAAGTTCTGCAGGTCCAGCTGAGTCCTGTTGAGCCTTTTCCTGAGCTGCAATGTTGCCTTCAGTCAGCTGTAGTTGAAGATCCGTGCGGTTCCTTCTCAGAGTCGGTCCATTTTCCATCTGGATCCTATACGAACGTGGAGCAACTTTCTCTTCCACCTGTCCTTTTTGTCTCCAAGTGCCTGTAGAAATGTCTGACTTTGTGTGCGCCTTTGGGTGTCAGCAAATCCTAGTTGACTGGTAGGTTGGAGCGAATGCGCCTACCCATCAGCATTTGGGCTGGTGACAGTCCATTTTGTAGAGGTGCACTCCGGTAGATCAGTAAACTTTTCTGAAAGTCATCTTTGTCCTGTGATTTTTTTAACAAGTTTTTTACTGTTTTTACAGAGCATTCTGCCAAGCCGTTGGACTTTGGATAAGTTGGACTTGACGTGGAGTGTTGAAACCCCCATTCCTTGACAAAGGCAGCAAACTCACAACTAGAAAACTGGGGACCATTGTCAGAAAACAGTTCGCATGGAACACCATGTCTGGCGAAAACAGTCTTTAAATAACTGACAACTGCTTTGCTCGATGTTGACTGCAACGCTCCAATTTCCGGATAGTTTGAAAAGTAGTCTGTGACTACCACGTAGCTCCTTCCATCAAAGTCAAATAGATCAGTTCCTACTTTGTAGTACGGTCTGTGGGGCACTGGATGAGTCATCAGTGGCTCAGCTTGTTGTTTTGGCCTGTAAGTTCGGCAAACTCCACATGACGTTGTTGTTTGGCTAATATCCTGATTGATCCTTGGCCAGTACATTACTTCTCTAGCCCTCCTTTTACACTTGACTTCACCGAGGTGGCCTTCGTGTATCTTTTCGAGCATCTGTTTGCGCAGTGAGTACGGAATAACAAATTTGCTCCCTTTTAGCACAATGTCATCCACCACTGTGAGCTCAGCTCTACAATTCCAATAGTCTTGTATTTTCAAGGGGCAATCCTTTTTGTTGTCAGGCCATCCATTCTGTACTGCGCTCTTGAGTTCTTTCATAGTTTCATCTGCAATAGTCTCTCTCCGTATGTGTTCTGTTCTGTCTGCAGTCACCGGCAAAGATGTCACTACCATATCTACATATGCCTGTATCTCTGTGCTATTTTCACTGTCTGCAAGTTCTCTCTTATCCACTGCTCTAGACAATGTGTCAGCTGGGTACATATATTTTCCTTGTGTATACATCATGTGCACGTCATATTTTTGCAGTCGAATTAGCATGTGCTGTATTCGTACTGGACAGTCATTTAATGGTTTGTTCATGATGGGCACCAACGGTTTATGATCAGTTTCCACTTGAAACATCTGTCCATATACATATTGATGGAAACGCTCACATGCATACAAACTTGCTAACAGTTCTTTTTCAATTTGAGCATACCTGGTCTCGGCACTTGTCAGTGCTCTGGATGCATAGGCGACAGGTAGCCACTGCTCTTCATGTTGCTGCAGTAGCACTGCTCCCAGGCCGTACTGCGATGCATCTGCCGAGATCCTGGTGCTCTTCTCGGGGTCATAAAACTTTAACACAGGCTCCTATGTAAGAGTCTCTTTCAGTTTTAGAAAACATTGTTCTTGCTCGTGGGACCATATCCATTCATTCTTTTGTTCAAGAAGACTCCTGAGAGGTGCTGACTGTGTTGACAGTTGTGGGACAAACTTGGCAAGATAAGTGACCATCCCTAGGAAACGTCTGACCTCATCTTTGTTGGTTGGCCTTTCCATGTTGTTGATTGCTGAAGTTTTTCTCGGGTCTGGCTTCACGCCCTCTTCACTCACATCTCCCACAAAGGTAAGTGACTTCACTCCAAACTCACATTTTTCTTTGTTAAGTTTCAGGTTCACCTCCCTTGTCTTGTCTAGCACTTGTCTCAGTCTTTCGTTGTGTTCTTTTCGGGTTGAGCCCCACACTATGATATCATCCATCATTGTCTCAACTCCAGCTATGTGCTCAAAAATTATGTGAATGGTCTTATGATATACTTCAGGCGCTGACAAGATGCTGTATGGTAGACGAAGAAACCTGTACCTGCCCTCCGGGGTGTTAAATGTGCACAGTCTTGAACTCTCCTCGTCAAGCTTCATCTGCCAGAAACCTGATGAAACATCTAATTTGCTGAACCATTTTGCTCCAGCAAATTGTGCCATGATCTCTTCCCTGGTTGGTAACTTGAAGTGCTCTCTTCTGATCGCTTTATTTAAGTCTCTTGGATCCAAGCATATTCTTAGGGCACCTGTTTTCTTTTGCACAACAACCAGCGAGCTGACCCATTCAGTTGGCTCATCTATTCTTTTAATGACTCCCAACTTTTCCATTCGTGCTAGTTCATCTTTCAGTTTTTCCCGCAGAGCAAATGGGACTTTCCTGCACGGGTGCACAACAGGAAACACATTTTTATCTACACATATTTTATGTAGTCCAGGTAGACATCCAAGTCCTTGAAAGCAGTCCTTATACTCTTCCATTAGTGTGTCCTGAGCATTTGTAGTTTCTTGAGATGTCACCACAAACACTCTTTTGACAAGATTGAGCTTTGTGCATGCACTGAGTCCCAGGATTGGTTGTACACTCATATCCACGATCAGTAGCTGTGCTCTCATTTGTCGACCCTTGTGTTTAAAAGTTGCAATACATCCGCCTTTAACAGGAACTCGTTCTCCAGTGTATCCACTTACTTTGGTTTTTACTGGATGGATTTTGCTCTTTACAGTCAGTGTTTTGTAATCTTCCAAAGATAGCAGGTTTACGTGAGCACCTGTATCTAACTTGAATGGTATTGTCGTCTGATTCACTGTGATTGGAACAATCCATTCTTCTTTTTCAATTGTGCATGCTTGCACCACATTGACAAGAAACTCCTTATCATCATCTTCTTCAATGGTGTGAACTTTCTGTCTTGAAGCTGCTTTGCAACACTTTGCATAGTGATTGCTCCTTCCACAGTTTTTACATGTTTTTCCATATGCAGGACAATATTTTGGCTTGTGGCTGCCTCCACATTTACCACATTTAAATTCCACAGATTTGTCTTTTTGATCCTTTTGTTTGGTACACATTTTCTTTTTCCATTGTTCTTTATGTATGGCATGCACTGTTGTTTCACTTCTCCGTAGCTCTTTTTCTTGAGCTCTGGTGGTCTCAGCTGCTCTACACATACTGACACACTTATCTAACGTAAGCCCAGTTTCTCGAAGCAGTCTTTCTCTCAGTGCATTATCCATTGTACCACAAACAATCCTATCTCTCACTAATGAGTCTCTCAGAGTGTCAAATTCACATGTTTTGCTTAGTGTATGAAGCTCTGCCATGTACTGATCAAAAGGTACTCCTTGCTTTTGGTCATGTGTGAAAAACTTATACCTCTCAAATGTCACGTTTTGACGAGGCACAAAGTATTCTTCAAACTTTGTCATTAGCTGTTCCAAAGTCAAATTAGCTTCATCCAGCTGAAAGCTATTATATATGTCCAAAGCATCTTCTCCAATAACATGCAAAAGTATATGAGCTTTCAGCTTTTCATTATCACCTCCTGCTCCGCTTGCTGCTAAATATATATTAAATCTTTGCTTAAAACGCTTCCAGTTATCAGCAAGATTA
The DNA here is from genome assembly GCF_033978685.3 of Nerophis lumbriciformis. Lineage (NCBI taxonomy): Eukaryota > Metazoa > Chordata > Actinopteri > Syngnathiformes > Syngnathidae > Nerophis > Nerophis lumbriciformis. The sequence goes on from NC_084556.2 coordinate 44,992,301, forward strand.
GCAGTTAGTAGCATTGGGCTAGGTGGACTTAGCTTTTCCATGACTGCACTTTGGGGTAAGTTACCGGGACTCCACAGCTCTTTGTGTTGTTTCCTTTCCTCCAACTCGGGCACAAGATCCTCTTCTATTTGTTCAATTTGTCCCTTGTCCTCTGTGTCACTTTACCGCCGCTCATAGTCTTCACACACCGTAGCAAACTCCTCAGAAATTTGGCGTCCTTCGCACGTTTTCACTCACGCGACCAGAGACATCTTCCTTCCTCTCGTCTTTCGTGGCTCCCTCGTGGCAAGCATTCTGTCCGACGCTGCTCACGGCCACTTCTGACACCATGTGTTGTCTGTCTATTAGTAAATAATGCAGACGAGGCGTGTTGGCTGAGTTCTAAACGTTTACTCATAAAGCGTGCTCATAACAACATTCTAGCTGCAGGCATGGCCACATTCCCACCTTCCGGGCTACCGCGCATGCTCATCATTCCTGTTGCATGCTGGGTAGTGTAGTTCTTATATTCCCTGGCACATAACATCACAGTGTTCTTGGGATGCTACGCATCATTCTTCTTCCTCCAAACACGCACAGTGGAATTATGACCAAAAAGGTCAATTTTGGTCTCATCTGTCCACAAAACTTTCTCCCATGACTCCTCTGGATCATCCAAATGGTCATTGGCAAACTTAAGACGGGCCTTAACATGCGCTGGTTCAAGCAGGGGAACCTTCCGTGCCATGCATGATTTCAAAGCATGATGTCTTAGTGTATTACCAACAGTGACCATGGAAACAGTGGTCCCAGCTCTTTTCAGGTCATTGACCAAGTCCTGCCGTGTAGTCCTGGGCTGATTCTTCACCTTTCTGAACGTCATTGAGACCCCACAAGGTGATATCTTGCATGGGGCTCCACTCCCATTGAGATTGACCGTCATGTTTAGCTTCTTCCATTTTCTAATGATTGCTCCAACAGTGGACCTTTTTTCACCAGGCTGCTTGGCAATTTCTCCGTAGCCCTTTCCATCCTTGTGGAGTTGTACAATTTTGTCTCTGGTGTCTTTGGACAGCTCTTTGCTCTTAGCCATGCTGAATGTTTGGGTCTTACTGCTTGTATGGGGTGGACAGGTGTATTTATGCAGGTAACAACCTCACACAGGTGCATCTGATTCAGGATAATACAGTGGAGTGGAGGAGGACTTTTAAAGGCGGACTAACAGGTCTTTGAGGGTCAGAATTCTAGCTGATAGACAGGTGTTCAAATACTTATTTTCATCTGTATCACACAAATAATTTGTTAAAAAAATCATAGATTTTGATTTCTGAAATTTTCTTTTTAGGTTATCTCTCATACAGTGGACATGCACCTACCGTGAAAATTTCAGACCCCTCCATGATTTCTAAGTGGGAGAACTTGCAAAATAGCAGGGTGTTCAAATACTTATTTTCTTGACTGTATGTCTCCTAATAAGAACCACACAAAAATGATTTACTAAGTTTGTGTGCCAAGGATTGCATCTCTTAAATGAGCAAAATCTGTGACGGTCCGTGCATTTCACACCTAGGCTTTCAGTGATGTCCTATTTTGTCAGACTTGAATAAATATCATAAAACCTTATTTATGTCACCCAGGGGCGCCGAAAAGGGGGGGTAAAGGAGACGGATTCTAGGGGCCCATGATGGAGGGGGGCCCAGAGAGCCCCTAATGATGATGAAATTATAATACAGAAAACATAATGACACTGTGTTGGGGGCCCTGTAAAGATTCTTTTCATGGGGCCCAAAATCCCTAGCGGCGCCCCTGATGTCACCACATGACCACGGCTGGAGAAATACTATACGAAACTGCACTACTGGTCTTTGAATCACCTCAATAAAGTACAAAACGGGATTTTTTAAATCGATAAAAAACATCAGCAATTAAAACATATCTACGCAGTACTGTCAACATTTAAATCATGGTAAAAACATATTAAACGTGAAAAAGCCAGTGGTTGATTCGATTGGATGTGATTCGTTGTATCAAAACGTCCTACCGGCTGCGACAGGTTAGCTAGCTCAGGGATTGGTCGACCTTGTCTCACGAGATATAGCTTCTCTTGAAATGTCCTTCTTGAAAATGACCTTGCAAATATAAATCTGCAACCTTAACAAAATGTTGCTCTCCTTCCTTGTAGGTTAAAAAAGCGAGTAGATATCAGTTTCTCTGCTAGCCGGGAATGGGTCACAAAGGAATGTAACACCTGTGTCCTCAAATGGAACTTCAGACAACTGTAGCCCTGTGGCTGCAGCCTTCAGAGCTCGGATGTCCGGGTCATTGGCTTGGTCAACTGCCATCTGTGCAACATCGAGCTCCACGTGGACAGCGCCCATGACGGCTCTGGAGAGGCAGTCAGCAACAACATTGTTCTTACCAGCAAGATGCTGGATGTCCATCGTAAACTCCGAGACGTAGGGGAGGTGCCTCTGTTGCCGAGCCGACCACGGTTCGGCCGTCTTGGCCATCGTGAAAGTGTGGGATTTGAGGTCCGCAAAGGCTGTGAAATGCCTTCCTTCAAGCAGCTAACTGAAATGACGTATGACCAGATAGAGGCAACGGAGCTCACGGTCAAACGTGCTATTTTTTCCCTCGCTCATGCACTGCACCTACAGCACAGTCTGAAGCGTCCCTGGTGATTGCAATTGGAGCATCGGGTAATGGGTGCGCCTGCAGGGTAGTGTTAGCTAGAGCAGACTTGACCCCACAAAAGCTTGTTGAAGATAAACTCTGCGATTTTTATGAAGTTTTATAGGTTCAGTTATGTCACAATGTGTGTAGTTGTAAGTGATTTATGATGATTGTGATAATATAGAAAACAAAGTGTTTGAGAACGCAGTGATATTAAAACAAAGCAATGTCAGTATACAGTACAAACATATAAAAGGAAGAGGTTTGTTAAAGCAATAGTACCATTAAGTGATGTTTATACACAGGAAAAATAGTGTATAACCCTCAATGTTATATGATTTGTTTTGTCATTACTTTGCAAAAGTACAGATGTAATTGTTCAAAGATGTGTATGAACGTATGTGGAATTTAAATTACATTATTGACACCGTTTGGATTTGAATAAAAGCACAACAGAAATGCAAATGAGAGTAAAGAAATTAAGAAATGTTTAATAAAAGAGAACGCAATCAAGCACTACGTGTCTTCTTTCTATTCATCTAAAACATACACACCATTTTGAACACTGTGACCAGGCTACTTAGTGTGAGGCCTGGAACCATAGGCGCCGATCCCGTGGGTACTTCGGGGCCCGAGCACCGACGGACAATGCCGAGCACCCACGTAGGATTGATGGCAAATTATTTCTCACCACCAAGCAAAAATTGTGCATGCTAAAGCATCCTTTTACACTAAAGTGGCTAAGGTTATCCAGGGTAAATCCCATCTAACCTTATTCTTGTCCACACACACACAATGGTCATTTAAGACCCCCCTCCCCCCTCCGTCAGACGGCGCAACGCGACCTAGTACGCAAGCGCAGAAAATGCGCTCGTCATAGTCTAGGCTGACCATATTCTGAAATTGCAAAAAGAGGACACATTTTTGCGTGCCAAGGCGGGCAGCACGTCAAGGCCGGGACTAGGTGAAAATTTGCCAATGATACTCGAACTTGCTTTATAAATCCATCCATTTTCTACCGCTTATTCCCTTTGGGGTCGCGGGGGGTGCTGGAGCCTATCTCAGCTACAATCGGGCGGAAGGCGGAGTACAGCCTGGACAAGTCGCTACCTCATCACAGGGCCAACACAGATAGACAGACAATATTCACACTCACATTCACACACTAGGGCCAATGTTGCCAATTAACCTATCCCCAGGTGCATGTCTTTGGAAGTGGGAGGAAGCCGGAGTACCCGGAGGGAACCTACGCAGTCACGGGGAGAACATGCAAACTCCACACAGAAAGATCCCAAGCCCGGGATTGAACCCAAGACTACTCAGGACCTTCGTATTGTGAGGCAGATGCACTAACCCCTCTTCCACCGTGCTGCCCCTGCTTTATAAATAATATATTTATTTAAATAAAGCATTTTTCTCCTCTGTTGACAGCAGTGTTGGCGCTAGGAATTTTCAAAATGGGGTCCCAGCAGTGCCGGCCCAAGCCTCCATCGGGCCCTAAGCAAAATTTGATTTTGGGGCCCTCTATTTCTGTCAATAATATTGATTGTTGATCAACCCCCCCCCAATATAAACTCATTGCGGCTCTGGCAGTGTTGTTTACATTATCCTATTGTCAGCCTGGCATGTCTTTACAAATGACATGTCATTTATAAAGATATGGGGGTGGCCCAGTTAAGAACATAAATAATACTAATGAATGAACGAATGATGTCCAGAGTGCCACATATGGTTCCTAATCTTAAAATGTAGAAAACATTCAGCTACAAGAGTGGCCTGGGGTTTAACAGTCCAAGTGATAAAGCTTTGTATTTACAGTAAAAGTGTCATCTTGTCTCATCAGTCTTGTACATATTAGTCTTTAATTACTAGTTTATATTTTTAGTTAATTGTTCATATTTAATGTTTACTTTGTACAAAGAGAGCGCAGTCTACTGAAGTTAAATTCATCAATAGTTTTCCCCTTTGAAAGACGCAAGGCAAATTCCTTCCATTTCACCATGTTGCTACAATGATCTTCACTGTTTTCATCCTGTTTCAGAAGTGCACCTATGTTGACCCAATCCCGCTGTCCCTCGGCTGTCAGTTTTAAGGACTTTTTGGAAAATAATTTGCAGCAAAAGCAATAGACTGCATCTTTACTTCTTGAATAAGTCAGCCAGCTCCGCTTGACTTTTTCCCCCATTGACTAGCTGTCTGTAGGTATAATGATAATGAAAACTTCGGCCATCATGTCGTTTGGGGAATGAAAAGTTCTCCTTAATAGACAGTGGTCCTCTGATCACCTGCTCAGTCCTGTCTGAATCTGAGAGGAAAGAAGGCCACTCAGCTGGGTCAACCGGCAGAGCTGATGATGGTCCATGGTGTGAAGGGGACGTTGTGGTGGAAGTTGCTGAGGAAGTGACCAAAGAAAGACAATGACTAAAAAAGAAGGACCTATAAGGTCATTAAATTGCACTGTTGGACATAATTATTAATCTCAGAATGTTCAATGAGCAATTATAAAGGGTGTTTTGCAGTTAACTTACTAGATAAATCAGCTGTGGTTTCAGACATGGAGGGGACAGTGGGCACAGAGTATGGAGGTGTGTGAGAGAGCACTGTAGAGGATGGAGATGGACCTAAGATGAAATACATGCATACATACATATAGGCACACATATTAATGAGATACTTTGACTATATTAATTTCCCTTCAGGTGTAATGTTTATACTAAGAAATTAAATGTATACTGTATGGTGACAGTCTTTTCCTCACCTGATTCATCACTCACAGTTGAGCCTGAGGATGTGGACTGGCTCTGGGCTGATTAAGTACCTCCAAAGTATTTTAACAATGCTACTGGGGAAGTTTCACATAACTTATGAGTTGATGTAAAAAATAATGTTTATTTTACTCACATAAATTACCGTGCTCTGCTGCAAACAGTTTGTGCAAACAACATATCTCACTAGTAACCTGATGCTAAAAACATATTGCTAGCACCCCGCTAGCTAGCTAACATCACCTTGCTAAAGCTAATTACAGCTACAAATCTCTTTGATAAACTTTTTATTACCAAGTCATGCAAACATACCTTTATCATGGCATTTTTTTCTCCTCTTCCACTTTCTTCTTCTTCCTTTTTTCTGCACCTGAAGGATATGTCCTTTTTTGTGACATTGTTTTGCCTCTATCTGCGCTTTTGATGCCCAGTGCGCACTGGCATTGCACGGCAGGCGGCAAACGTCACAGGTGCAGCAGAGGCAGCTCTACATTTAAAGAGAGGCAGGAAGAATCACTAGGCCTAGATCAGCAGCAGCACTCTGTTGACCTAAAATTGTGTTTTTGTACAATAATATATCTTTGATCATTTAGAAATCATCAGTCAGACTCATACATGCAAAAAATAAAAAAATACGATTTTTTTTTGTTAATTGCTTTTGGGGGCCCCCTGGTGGCCGCGGGGCCCTAAGCAAGCGCTTAGTACGCTTATGCCTTGGGCCGGCTCTGGGTCCCAGGGACCCCATCAAGTCACAAAAATGGGGTACCACAGTAAAATTTTGGGGTCCCACTTTTTTGTAAGCGTTTTGAAAACAAATGATAAATGTATGCACTATCCTGTTGTATCTCACATTATGTATTGTGTTTTGGAAAAAGGTTGTCATAAATGTTACTTCATTCATTTAAAAAAATAATTAAAAAAAGAAGTAGAAAATGGATGGATGGATGAACATTTTTTTTTTAAAGTATGTTTTTGGGGTGGAGGAGTCTGCTTGGGTGCTAGTTAGCCTGAAGCTAACAGCTAGCCTGTCTCCATCCTGGAACAATGTGGATCCAGCGGGAGATAAAAGTGAAGTTTCCATGGACTCACAAAGACTAAAACAAGTACCGTATTTTCCGCACTATTAGCCGCACCTAAAAACCACAAATTTACTCAAAAGCTGACAGTGCGGCTTATAACCCGGTGCGCTTTATATATGGATTAATATTAAGATTCATTTTCATAAAGTTTAGGTCTCGCAACTACGGTAAACAGCCGCCATCTTTTTTCCCCGTAGAAGAGGAAGCGCTTCTTCTTCTATGGTAAGCAACCGCCAAGGTAAGCACCCGCCCCCATAGAAGAGGAAGCGCTTCTTCTTCTACTGTAAGCAACCACCCGCCCCCGTAGAAGAAGAAGCGCGCGGATATTACGTTTCATTTCATTTGTGTGTTTACATCTGTAAAGACCACAAAATGGCTCCTATTAAGAGACACGCGTACAACGCAGAATTCAAACTCAAGGCAATAAGTCACGCAGTAGAACACGGAAATAGAGCAGCAGCAAGAGAATTGAAGCAACAAGATGACCTGCGCCACTAAGACAGGGAGACAGCGCCGGACGACATACGCCAACATCTGCCAGTGGATTGTAAATGCCTGGGCGGATATATCGGTCTCAACTGTGGTCCGAACTTTCCGGAAGGCAGGATTCACGGAACTGCTGGACAACAATAGCAACATTGACTCTGATGACTTCGACAAGACGGAGCCGGCCATTTTGGATCCCGTATTCGCCCAACTTTTTAATTCGGACACCGAAGGAGAAGAATTCGAGGGATTTATGAATGAAGAATAACTTCAGAAAGTGAGCGTTATGTTTATTTTGTGTGTTGTGACATTGCTATTGCTCTGCACTATTTTGAATTTTACTATGTTTGTGATTGCACATTTGCACATTACCGTACATTTTGGGAGTGAACAGAGTTGTTAGAACGCTGGTTTTTAATATATTATTAAAGTTTGACTGACCTATCTGACTGTTTTTTTGACATTCCCTTTAGCGCAGTTAGATGCGGCTTATAACACGGGGCGGCTTACAGGTGGACAAAGTTTTGAAATATGCCGTTCATTGAAGGCGCGGCGTATAACCCAGGGCGGCTTATGGTGCGGAAAATACGGTAATTTACTGGAAACTTGGCACAGGATGAAGTTAAAAAGGTTGACTTTACTAGGCTGACCATATTCTGAAATTGCAAAAAGAGGACACATTTTTGCGTGCCAAGGCCGGGACTAGGTGAAAATTTGCCAATGATACTCGAACTTGCTTTATAAATAATATATGTATTTAAATAAAGCATTTTTCTCCTCTGTTGACAGCAGTGTTGGCGCTAGAAATTTTCAAAATGGGGTCCCAGGGACCCCATCAAGTCATAAAAATGGTGTACCACAGTAAAATTTTGGGGTCCCACTTTTTTGTAAGCATTTTGAAAACAAATGATAAATGTATGCATTATCCTGTTAAATCTCACATTTTATATTGTGTTTTGGAAAAAGGTTGTCATAAACGTTACTTAATTCATTAAAAAAATAAAATAAAAAAAAGAAGTAGAAAATGGATGGATGGATGGATGGATGGAAAACAAATTTTAAAAAGTATGTTTTTGGGGTGGAGGAGTCTGCTCGGGTGCTAGTTAGCTTGAAGCTAACAGCTAGCCTGTCTCCATCCTGGAACAATGTGTATCCAGCGGGAGATAAAAGTGAAGTTTCCATGAACTTACAAAGACTAAAACATGTAATTTACTGGAAACATGGCACAGGATGAAGTTAAAAAGGTTGACTTTACACTCACCTTAGTGTTTACCATCAAGTCTTTCTTTTGACAGCACCTCGCGCTAAACTTGTCCCAGTGCAAACTGAGGAAGTGTTTGTCATTGACAAAACTTTCAGCCAATCAAAACACTGGCGGAAAGCAATAATCAAAACAATAAAAAAAACAAGCAAGCCGGGCGGTATGTAAAAAAAAGAAAAAAAGTCCTTTTTGATTTCAATGCTTAAAAAGACACAAAAAGTGCGGTAACGCCAACACTGCTTGACAGTATAACACAATAATTCACACTTATATTCTGTAACTGTGTGGAATGCTAAAACACCCTCTGCTGCGTTTACAATGTCTTCTCCTTTTCCAGGTCGCACAAAGTACTCTGTCAATTAAGCAGATGAGCTCTCGCCCTGCACAGCTGTTTTGTGCTTTGTAGTGCCGATATGGGCTTGTAAATCTATGGCCCCTTTATTTGCCACAGATAAATACGTTCCTGCTTTGCACACAGTGCATTCTGCTTCCCATGTGTCACGGCCAGGACGAAAACACAAATACTTTTTCCGCTAATCATCCGTGAAGTTGCATTTACCTTTCGACTTTTCTTTGTTTTCATGTCTGTCTCTCCGCTCACTATCTCTTTCGCTCTCTGTCTCTGCCCCATTGAAAATACACGCAACCCTAACTCAAAATGCCGGACATTTGAGGCATTTAAGAAACCCCGCCCGAACACCCCGGACACCCCCGCAAAAGAGGACGGGGAAAAGAGGACGTATGGTCAGCCTATCATAGTCTCCTCCAGTGTTGCTTTGTGTGCAAGTTTTTAAATTTAACTTATCTGAACAATATCCAGTGTTGTGGTATTTCAATTAACTGGAATCCAGTGTGCTGTGGGGTCCTATTGTAGTGAATCACACCTGAGCCATCATTAATCAAATCTATATTGGACACGAAAGTACACAATGTGACAAAGAACATTTGACAACAATCAATCTAGGGATTTAGATATCTAGTCAGGACACTCCTCACTCTTTTGCGTTCACCTTCATTGGCCATTCGTTTTTGGTGACTTTATATACTCTGGACCTAGACGTTGAGTCCGCGACATACATGGCGGACAATAACTGATACGGTCTGCTTTGCCAGTCCAAATGCATTCAATGTTTTCCGTAGTCTTCCCTCGACGGCCAGGTAATACAAAGCACACGCTACCTTTTTTTCATCACATCCACGGGAGCCCGCATTCTCGTTGTCTCTTCTTCGACAAATGGACAAGGTTTTGGGCTAAGTAGAATCACAGCGGACCTCAATATACAAAAGTTTTCTTGCCGTCTGAGAAGTGTTGTATCCCAAATAGTTGCAATCACTTTCTCTTAAGGTAGCATGTGTGATTTCCACAAGCGTCTGTACAGACGGAATGAGAAACACGGCATGTCTGGATGACTCGCCTCCATATTTTCAGTGGTTAGCTCCAAGTTACGAAACTGCTTTATTATGAAGCTGGCTGTGGCGCGTTCTTTCTGACGTCACTTCCTCTCCGAACTCAGTTTGTAAACAATCAATGAGTCCACACAAAGCTAAGAGCCCGAAATTCAAGAAATAAAGTTAAGTTAAAGTACCAATGATTGTCACACACACACTAGGTGTGGTGAGATTATCCTCTGCATTTGACCCATCACCTTCACCCCCTGGGAGGTGAGGGGAGCAGTGAGCAGCCCGGGAATCATTTTGGTGATTTAACCCCCAATTCCAACCCTTGATTCTGAGTGCCAAGCAGGGAGGTAATGGGTCCCATTTTTATAGTCTTTTTTAGTCTTTGGTTTGAACTTACGACCTACCGACACGGCGCACGTGTCGGCAAGTAAAAAATTGTCCGAGGAGGGGAACCTTAAACGATAGTTTAGTGTGGCTGAAACCGGGCTTAGGCTAAATAATTATTAATTTAAGGGGTCATCCGGCTTAGTGTAGACATAGCCTGAGGCTAAAAGTAGCGTCAGATTTACCGCCCGTCCGAGCACCCACTGGCAGAAATGTAGATTGGCGCCTATGCCTCAACCAATCAATCAATCAATGTTTACTTATATAGCCCTAAATCACGAGTGTCTCAAAGGGCTGCACAAGCCACAACGACATCCTCGGCTCAGTCATTTACCTTTGTTCACCTCGTGTGCTGCCTCCTTTTTTTTCCCACGTTTATAAAACAAAGTCAGAGTAGTAAGCACCGAAAGGCATTGCTTTGAGTACGGCTTCATACTCCTCCGTAAATACGTTTAAAAGAGTCCATCCACTTCTCGTAAGTTATTCGCGTATGGTAATGAAGTTTGTAAAAATAATAAACAACATTAAACTGCATAGAGTTTAAAGACTACGGCTGACTAAAAACACTCCAAGATAGTTAGATTGGCACAGTGGTGAAAGCCAGCTTTTTAATTTACGTCAGCTGGCCAAGGTTAAAAACCTTCTTTATAGGCAACAGTTAGAGACTCTTTTTGATGAATTAACATTAGAGGAACTATTACGGCGTGTAAGTGGGATAAAACAAACAACATGTTTACTTGACCCACTTCCTGGGAAACTTATCAAGGAGCTTTTTGTATTATTAGGTCCATCAGTGCTAAATATTATAAACGTATCACTTTCCTCTGGCACTGTTCTCCTAGCATTCAAGAAAGCGGTTATTCATCCTCTGCTCAAAAGACCTAACCTTAATCCTGACCTCATGGTAAACTACCGACCGGTGTCCCACCTTCCCTTTATTTCGAAAATCCTCGAAAAAATTGTCGCACAGCAGCTAAATGAACACTTAGTGTCTAACAATCTCTGTGAACCTTTTCAATCCGGTTTCAGGGCAAATCACTCTACGGAGACAGCCCTCGCAAAAATTACTAATGATCTACTGCTAACGATGGATTCTGATGCGTCATCTATGTTGCTGCTTCTTGATCTTAGCGCTGCTTTCGATACCGTCGATCATAATATTTTATTAGAGCGTATCAAAACACGTATTGGTATGTCAGACTTAGCTTTGTCGTGTTTTAACTCTTATCTTACTGACAGGATGCAGTGTGTCTCCCATAATAATGTGACCTCGGACTATGTTAAGGTAACGTGCAGAGTTCCTCAGGGTTCGGCTCTTGGCCCTGCTTACTTACTTACTTAGTCCTCTTGCACTTCAGGGCGCGTAGAGCCGACCATAGCAACCAGGTCTCTCCATCTGGGTCTGTTGTGGGCAAGGTGTTGATCTTGTGCCATAGTCACATTGCAGGCCTTAAGGTCCTGGGCTAATACATCCAGCCAGCGAGTCCTGGGGGCGCCTCTAGGGCGTCTCCAGCCAGCTCGCTGCGGGTTGAAGTCCAGGATTTTGCGCGTGGGGTGTTCCCCCGGCAGGCGGATGACATGGCCATACCAGCCCACTCGCCGCATTGCTGCGAGGCGAGAGGCTGGGAGCTGTTGGGTTAGCTCTCTTAGGGTCTTGTTGGTGACATGCTAGCTCCACGTGATGCCTTCTATCCTCCTGAGGGCTCTGGAATCAAAGCCATCTAGCCTGGCCGCCAGGATATTATTCAGCGGCCATGTTTCTGAGCCGTACAGAAGGACAGAGATGACAGAGGAATTGTAGACCCTCAACTTGGTGTCCCGAGATATGTGCCGGTGTCGCCACAACGGTTTCCACAAGGACTGCATGACGGAGGCTGCAAGGGCGCGACGGCGGTCCACCTCTCGTTTGAGGTCGCCGGTGTTGGTGACTGTCGAGCCGAGGTATCTGAAGGTAGGGACAAAGTGGACAGGGGTATCCTCAAATAAGAAGGGTGGTGGGTCTGGTCCATCGCCGATATGCATGAGTTCGGTTTTGGACCTGCTGATTTTCAGGCCGAGCTGTTTGGTCTCCTCATCAAACACACCGAGGGCCTCCCTGAGCTGGTCAGCGGTCTCACTGAACAGGGTGGTGTCATCGGCGTATTCGAGGTCCTTTAGGGTATAGTTTCCAAGTGACACCCCGGGGACTCGCACACAGACTCTGGACATCAGGTGGTCGATGACACAGTTGAATAGTTCTGGTGCGGCAACACAGCCTTGCCTGACCCCGCTGTTGATGGGGAACCACTCAGAGTCTTTACAGCTCACACGCACACAGCTTTCTGCACCCTGATACAACTGCTGAAAGGTGTGGTGATTTTAGTTGGGACTCCGAGGGACTTCAGGATGTTCCAGAGGGACCCGTGGTCCACAGTTTCGAAGGCAGCCTTAAAGTCAATGAAGGCAATGTAGAGGTGCCGGTCCTTTCTGAACTCCCGGGCCTTTTCTATTAAGAGCCGGATGGCAGAGATGTGATCCGTGGTGGAACGATTGGGCATGAAGTCGGCCTGTTCTTGGCGGAGTCTGCTTCTGGTTGCAGGTAGAGCTCGGGTGAGTAATATGCGGGTAAAGAGTTTACCGAGGATGGAGAGGAGTGTGATCCCTCTATGGTTGCTGCAGGTCAGCTGGTCTCCCTTATGCTTCCAAAATGGTAGTATAATGCCCCGCCTCCAGTCATCAGGCAGCGACTCAGAGACCCACACATGGTTGATGATCTGTGTGAGCCAGAGGATGATGTTGTCTCCTCCGGCCTTCAGCATCTCTGCTGTGATGGTACATAAGCCAGGGGCTTTTCCATTCTTGAGTTTCGTTAGGGCTGCTCTGACTTCAGCTGGAGAGACAGGGGCGGTGGAGCAGTCCAGGATTGTGGTGGTGTGGGTGGTAGGGGTGGGGTCTTCCGGGGCAGGGGGATGGTTGAGGAGCTCGCTGAAATGCTCCTTCCAGCGGCTGATGCAATCCGCTTCAGTGGAGAGGATGTTGCCAGCCTGATTCTTGACTAGGAAGCAGTGCTGGCGGGGGCCCGCTTTCCCTTTGCGGAGCAGGTTGAAAAGCTGCCGCAGGTTGTTGTTTTAGGAAGCCGTCTCCATGGCTGTCGCCTGGTTGCTCCAGAAGTTCTCCCTGTCGCGTCGAATAGACAGATTGCGTTGGCTGTTGAGGCGTCGATACAGGTCCAGGTCTCCCCGCAGACGGGCTGCTCGTCTGTTATTCACGATATCTAGTGTGTCTTGTGATATCCAGGGCTTCTTGGTGGCAGGTCTCGTCCGCCCGATTGATTCTTTGGAAGCCTCAATGACCTCATTTTTAAAGTGAGGCCATTCTTTATCAATCCCACTGGAGAGGGCATTGAATCGGTTTGCGATGGAACACCTGTACGTCTCCATGATGGCCGGGTCTTGCAGTCGTGAGGAGTCTAGCCTGGGGGAGGCATTAGTTGATGCCCCTGCCTTGAGCTTCAGCCGCATGTCGGCTATCAGCAGGCGGTGGTCGGTGTTACCAAGCTGTGCACCTCTGAAGACACGGCAGTTGGTGATGGATGTTTTCCAGGGATATGAGAATGTGGTCGATGGCTTTCTTTGTTTTTCCTTCCGGGCTGTACCAGGTCCAATGATGGATCCGCTTCCGGGGAAACCAAGTGTCGGCGATGCAGAGGTTGGTGGCTCTACACAGATTAAGCAATCGTTGGCCGTTATCATTGGTGGTGCTGTTGATAAAGACAGGACCTGTTACTGCCGGGAGGGTGAGGTCCTGGGTGGAGATTGTAGCATTGGCATCTGTGAGGACGATGACAATGTCATGAGGGGGGGCTGCCAGGATGGCGTCATGTAGCTGGTCGTGGAAGGTGTCCTTTGCCTGGTCTGGGGTGACATCAGTTGGGCTATAGGCGACAATAACTGTCATCTTCCCATGTTGGTGTAATAGACGGACAGAGAGCAGTCTATCACTGACTGGTTTCCAGCTGATGATTGACTTCCTCCGGTATAGCGGGATGGCTAGGGCTACGCCATAGAGGCCTCTACCATCATTTGGGCCACTCCAGAGAAAGAGGTGGTCGCCGGCGGTGGTCTCTCCAGTACCGCGCCAGCGTGACTCGCAAAGGCCAGCGAGGGTAATGTTGTAGTTGGAGAGTTCACGGGAGAGAAGTGTTGCATAGCCGGGGCGTAGGAGTGTTTGGACATTCCAGCAGGCAATGCGGGTTTTGTAACGGAGATCCAAATGTCGTAGTTCGGGGGCATGCAGGGGTCTGTTGCCAGGGTAGTCCGTTCGGTTAAATCTAGTTGCTCTGGTTGGATTCGTAACTGTTTAGTTTTCACCATGCTGGGTAGTTGGCCCTGCGATGGCTAGTCAGCTGGTGGGGCTGCCACCTTGCAGCATGCTGACAGGCTGTGAACCCCCTACGTATGGCAGGGGGTTCGGCGGAAGCTGCTCATTAGTGCCATCCTGGTGCCGTGAGCCCCCCGAAGGTTACAGGTTCACCATGCACTGAGCCCAGGCAGGCACCAGGTAGGTTTAAGCTGTCGCACCTCGTCAAAGTTACACAGTTCCTTGTCCTGGTGGGGTGAGGCCTCCAGGACAGCGACAGTCTTGGCCCTGCACTCTTTAGTATTTACATGCTGCCGCTAGGTGACATCATACGCAAATACGGTGTTAGCTTTCATTCTTATGCTGATGACACCCAACTCTACATGCCCCTAAAGCTGACCAACACGCCGGATTGTAGTCAGCTGGAGGCGTGTCTTAATGAAATTAAACAATGGATGTCCGCTAACTTCTTGCAACTCAACGCCAAGAAAACGGAAATGTTGATTATCGGTCCTGCTAAACACCGACATTTATTTAATAATACCACCTTAACATTTGACAACCAAACAATTACACAAGGCGAATCAGTAAAGAATCTGGGTATCATCTTCGACCCAACTCTCTCGTTTGAATCACACATTAAGAGTGTTACTAAAACGGCCTTCTTTCATCTCCGTAATATCGCTAAAATTCGTTCTATTTTATCCACTAGCGACGCTGAGATCATTATTCATGCGTTCGTTACGTCTCGTCTCGACTACTGTAACGTATTATTTTCGGGTCTCCCTATGTCTAGCATTAAAAGATTACAGTTGGTACAAAATGCGGCTGCTAGACTTTTGACAAGAACAAGAAAGTTTGATCATATTACGCCTATACTGGCTCACCTGCACTGGCTTCCTGTGCACTTAAGATGTGACTTTAAGGTCTTACTACTTACGTATAAAATACTACACAGTCTAGCTCCGTCCTATCTTGTCGATTGTATTGTACCATATGTCCCGGCAAGAAATCTGCGTTCAAAGAACTCCGGCTTATTAGTGATTCCCAGAGCCCAAAAAAAGTCTGCGGGCTATAGAGCGTTTTCTATTCGGGCTCCAGTACTATGGAATGCCCTCCCGGTAACAATTAGAGATGCTACCTCAGTAGAAGCATTTAAGTCCCATCTTAAAACTCATTTGTATACTCTTGCCTTTAAATAGACCCCCCTTTTAGACCAGTTGATCTGCCATTTCTTTTCTTTTCTCCTTTGCTCCCCTTTTCCTTGTGGAGGGGGGGGGGGGGGATGAAGTGCTGGCTGTCCAGAGTCGGGACCCGGGGTGGACCGCTCGCCTGTGCATCGGCTGGGAACATCTCTGCGCTGCTGACCCGTCTCCGCTCGGGATGGTGTCCTGCTGGCCCCACTATGGACTGGACTCTTACTATTATGTTGGATCCACTATGGACTGGACTCTCACAATATTATGTCAGACCCACTCGACATCCATTGCATTCGGTCTCCCCTAGAGGGGGGGGGGTTACCCACATATGCGGTCCTCTCCAAGGTTTCTCATAGTCATTCACATCGACGTCCCACTGGGGTGAGTTTTTCCTTGCCCTTATGTGGGCTTTGTACCGAGGATGTCGTTGTGGCTTGTGCAGCCCTTTGAGACACTTGTGATTTAGGGCTATATAAATAAACATTGATTGATTGATTGATTAGAGACAGTAATCCATGCCTTTATCACATCTCGGCTGGATTACTGTAACTCTTTGTATTTTGGAATTAGTCAGTCCTCCCTCTGACGTCTGCAGCTGGTCCAAAACGCAGCTGGCCGACTTTTAACAAACACAAGAAAAAGAGAGCACATTACTCCTGTTTTAGCCTCCCTCCATTGGCTGCCTGTGTCTTTTAGAGTCCATTTTAAAATTATCTTATTCGTTTTTAAATCCTTACGTGGTCTTGCCCCACCGTACCTCTCTGAGCTGCTCCATCTCTATGCCCCCACCCAGTCCCTCAGGTCAGCTAATCAGCTGATCCTGTAGGTACCCAAAACAAAGCGCAAGCTCAGAGGGGACAGGGCCTTCTCTGTTGCGGGTCCCAAACTCTGGAACGATCTCCCTCTCCATGTGAGACAGGCCCCTTCTTTGGCTATTTTTAAGACCCTTCTTAAAACCCATTTTTATTCACTGGCTTTTAACCCAGCATGAGACTTTAAACTATTTTTAGCTTTTAACTTTTTGAACTGTTTCTAACTTTTAAACTGTTTTTTATCTAACAAACTGTTCTTAGGGTAATTTATATTTGCTTTTTAAATGTGTATTTTTATTTCTGTTTTAAATTTTATTTTTTAGTCTGTCCTTTGCCTCTATTTCTTTGTGGTGTACAGCCCTTTGTTTTTCAACTGTGCTTGTTTTTAAAGGGCTTTATAAATAAAGTTGGTATGGTATGGTATGGTATAGTTCCACTGATCAGCGTTCTTCAGCACACAGATGCCCCACTATAGTTGCTGTCAGGCGAAAGTTCCTTTCGTTCTTCTTTCCCTTTTGTTGCCAAGTTTGTTGTAATTGAAATACACAAGAAATAAGAAATAAACAAGTGTCCGCAATTGCGGTCGTGTGAAAAATAAAATAAGTTTTAGAAACTCCCCCAAAGGTGTTCAACCAATCAGTATTGGACAGCACAGCCCGCCCCCGCAAAGGTTCAGGGTAGTTTCGAAAAATCCCACCTAGCCGGGATTAAGTCCGAAAGATTAGTGAAGAACTAAATCTGCACAGGTAGTTTTTGGTGGAAGAACAGGGAGAACTTTATTCACCCGGGGAAATGGGAAGTTCCTGAAAAAGTTCCTGCCTTGGAAAAGAGTCTATAACGCCTATGCTCCCTGTCTTGATAACATTTCTCAGGTTTTCAAACTCTCATTGGGGCTTATCTGTCACGCTGATGGCCTGTCCACACAAATCCATTTTTGCCCCGCACCACCTTGCCTTTTTATAGCAACAGTGTTGCTATTTTATTAGGCGTAGAGAAGCCTCTTACAGACAATATCTCGCTTTATGGGCTAAGAAGGTGCATAAAAGCTGCGTTTTTAGACCATAAAATCTCGATCCTTCTTCCTCGTTTGAAAACATAAACCAGAATATATTCTATACTTTTATAGTCACTAATACAATTCTTATTTAACAATAAGTAGCTTTACAGAAGGGGCTTTTTATCTCATACAAGAAGAGGAAGAAAGGCGAGAGATGTTATCAGATTGTTTGTGTGGTTTTATTTACGCTTGGCCAGAGAGGAGTAATTGAAAAGAGAAAGAGGGGTGGAGAAATAGATTGGTGAAGGTATAAAATGGATATGGCGTGTCAGCCGAATGGCAGATGCAATCTACCAGTCTTTTTGTTGAGGAAAGGCCTTAAAAAGCAAATCTAATATACGATTCAGTCCCTCTTGTCCATCCCAGCACCTAAATAGCATGGAGTTAATCTTCGCTTAACTATTAGTGCACTGACTATGGATGTATTATGGTATCTTAACAATTTGCAAATGTGTATCTTAATCTGCGTGTGTGTAATCAAATTGTGTTCCAATTTGTGTGTTTGTGTTTAGAATTGTGTGTGTGCGTGTGTGTGTAAAACATTTTTAAAATTTTGTGTTCGTGTTTAACTCTGAAACAGGAACCCTTGTTTTTTCGACATTACTTTTGCTACACTTCTACTGTTGCAGGTTTGTGCATGCATGCATCAATCTGTAAGAGTAGAAAATATTTGTCTGAAACTTCACCTTCCCTTTGCTTATACTCACCATTAGGGAGTGTTGTCTTGTTTTCTTACGCTTCCGTGTCTCATTTGCCACCATTGTACCGTATTATATAGTAGGTTTTGCATGGAGTTGCAATTTCAAGACGTTAGATGGCAGAGTGTGTAGACTACGGTGAGTTGCTGTGGTCAGGAAGTAGTCTTTGTCTTTGGTTGAGTCTTACAAAGTATTTATAATTTAAGTATTGTACTTATTTCATACCATGCATCATATTTGTAGTTCTCATTACCAAATTTGGAGGTGTTAAAATCGCCATGTAAAATCGCTAGTGCTAACCAGTAGCATGTAGATGGCATATGCAATGTATATTAGCATCGAGCTAACACATGTTAAAAAGTGGAGCCATACCGTAATTTTGAGCGCCTAAAATTGTACCATTACACCTATGCTGACCTGAGTGCTTGACAGCTTGTTTATCCGCCAAGTGCTTGAGCCGGTGTCAAGTGTTCGACCCGACATGGCGTCACATAAAACAAAGGGTATCGAAACATGGTATAGCTTGATTTTACGTGATTCGGTACCCGGTAGTACTGACGGAACCTAAAAAACCCCCAAATGTACTGAATTCGTTACCTATCTCTTTAAGGGGAACTGCATTTTTTGGGGGGAATTTTAATTGCGATCTAAATATTAAATTAATTTAATCAAAAGTCTACTTACATAGGAGTCTATGGGAGCCACTCCATTCTGCTTATAAAGCCATTAAGAACACATCCAAACACGTCCATTAAGGTTTTATATACATGATGTAAGTATATACTGTATGTAATGTAATAACGGGCACATTTATAATAACATTTATAGTTTACGTATTTTGATAGTTTTAAGCATATGCGGCACATTAATTTCAAAAACACATCACAACGTTCACTTTATTTTTAACAACATCACTGATTATTGCTCACTGCAGTTTTTATGAGAGACAAAAATAATAATAAATTATCACTTACTGTACTATGTCTGCTGCCATTAGGATGCTGACTCCTACGATGTTCATGTATTCCCGTTTAAATGAAGAATGACTCATAATGCTAGCGAAGAAAAGGGAGATGGAGCCGAGCATCTTTTTGTGTCATTCTCGCCATTTCTGGATCTAATTTGGCTGTCAAAATTTTCCAATTTGTGGGAATACATCCTCTGCCTTCTTCTATCCAGGTGAGAGGCATGATTTATGACCTACAATAAACTTCCAGGGAGCAGGGAAGCGAGGCAACATCAGACCAGTCGATGATGTAAACATTACACACAAGCTTGTGATCACGGCGCCGCTATTAATAGTTTGTCTGCGTTAGCGCTTATAATAACAATATCACTAATACTTGGTTAATATTCAAGTCACAAAATGTAAATGGAGTATTGTTGGTGCTTTTTGAATATTTTTTATTGTTTTTTTTGGGCGGAATTGAGGACCATCCATTGGCTCTGGAGTGAGTGGACTTTCATTCACGTCTATTTACAAGTTGGAATCCTTTTTTTTTTTTTTTTTTTAAATCTATCTGTCATGTCTTTCATAATGATTGTGAACGATAGGCAAAATTCCAAAAAAGTGCAGTTCCCCTTTAAGTGAGCAGAATAAGGTGTGCAATCCATTTTGCGTCTCTGTCTTCATTAATATGCAAAATATATGCTGATCATCAAATCGCCCACAATAGTGGGAGGAGAAAGTGCAAATAGAACTATTTACCATGCGCAATGTGATTTATCAACATTCATCACCATTTCGCGAGCACTATTTAGCGTTTTATTTAGCATGTGTCAGAAGTACATGCAAACTAACAGTTCCACACACGCCCGCAGGATCGGTGTTCGCACTGTACGGACAGACGATGGACAGACGAGAATCCTCAGTTATACGTGTGTGTGTCAACATTTTGGGCGGTCAGAAATAAAAAATGTTACACATATGGTCTATTCAACAATTTCCTTTTTTAACTTTAAAGCTGCTAGATGAATTATGGGGGTGATTAAGATTAATTCAATTGATGCGTTTTGGGGTCTGCTGGCATTTTTTTAAATTACATTAATGACGACAGGTACACACAGGTAGGAGCATGACAATATGAATGTGCATACAATGATCACCTCTGTGTTAAAAGCCTCGTATGCACGCAAAATCCTCATTTAAATAAAGTGGTCTGCAGTCTGCACCACGTTTTAATTGCACACACAGTCTTAGTAGATCACACACAGTACGCCCACTCATAAATGGTAAATGGGTTGTACTTGTGTAGCGCTTTTCTACCTTTAAGTTACTCAGAGCGCTTTGACACTATTTCCACATTTACACACACATTCACACTGATGGCGGGAGCTGCCCAAACCAAAACCCATCAGGAGCAAGGGTGAAGTGTCTTGCGCAAGGACACAACAGAAGTTTGTAGGTTTTACAGCATGACTAAAACCATTTTTACTTACTAAACCGTCACATGTGGGAGTGATTTTATGCATATTTATACAGTATGTGCTATGGTAATGTATTGAACTTAGCGTTGTGAGCCTTAGCTATTGGGTTTGGCTTTGTTAGTATTATTAACTTACAATGGCTCTCTTTTTGTATTGTTTCAGTTTCGTAAATTCACCAAAATATCACCGTAGACTTATTGAATCTGTTTAGGTTATTGGAGAGCTAGTTTCCACAGCTAGTGTGTCCATGACGATGACTTCTGTTTTGTTTGATCTTCCATTTTACTGCCGTGTTACAGACACCGTTTGGGAAACAATTAAGGTGAAAAACATTTACATACCTTACAGCAGGCAGCACGGGTTAGAGCGTGTGCCTCACAATACGAAGGTCCGGGGTTCGATCCTGGGCTCGGGATCCTTCTGTGTGGAGTTTGCATGTTCTCCCCGTGACTGCGTGGGTTCCCTCCGGGTACTCCGGCTTCCTCCCACTTCCAAACACATGCACCTGGGGATAGGTTGATTGGCAACACTAAATTGGCCCTAGTGTGTGAATGTCAGTGTGAATGTTGTCTGTCTATCTGTGTTGGCCCTGTGATGAGGTGGCGACTTGTCCAGGGTGTACACCACCTTCCGCCCGATTGTAGCTGAAATACTGTAGACTCCAGCACCCCCCATGATCCCAAAAGGGATAAGCGGTAGAAAATGGATGGATGGATGGCTTTTGTTAAATCCATAAACACTGCAGCGGTACATTTTTTACTATCTATTGCATTTGTGATCTCTTCCGTTATTTCGATTAATACCATTGATGTTGGATCTGTATCCGTATTGGTTGTCTGTGAGTGTTTTGTTTTTATTTATGAATTTGTCTAATCTGTTATTGAACAGTTTTTCAATGATTTTAGAACACTTTGGAAGTAGAGAAACAGGTCTGTAGTTTGTAAACTGGTGTTTGTCTCCAGTGTTATAAATCGGTACGATATTTGCTATTTTCATATTGTCTGGGAATTTGCCTGTTTGAAATGATAGGTTGCTGATATATGTTAAAGGTTCTGAAATCCCTTCAATACCCTTTTTTATATTTTCCATATCAATTTCGTTGCAATCAGTTGAGGTCTTGGATTTACCTTTTTTCACAATATTGATTATTTCCTCTTTTGTCACTCCTTCTAGAAACCTAGAGTTGGGGTTTCTATCTACGTATAATGTCATTCAAGTCCTCAACTGACTCAGGATCTGGAATCGTTTCCTCCAGATTTGGTCACAAAGTAATGATTGAAGCTCTCAACTACTTCGTTCATATTGTCATTTTTTACATTACCATCGAATAAGTATTTAGGATAATCCTTCTTGGTACCATTTTTAATAATGCTATTTAGGATGCCCCATGTTGCTCTCATATTGTTTTTGTTCTGGTCCAATAATTGACTGTAATATTCGTTTCTACATGTTCGTAGTATGTCATTTGGCTTGTTCTTATACATTTTGTACTTGTTTTCTACTTCTGGAGATCTTTGTGTTATAAATGTTCTATATAGTGTATTCTTCTTTTTGCAAGCATTTCTTGGTCCATTTGTCATCCACGGTTGATTATTTTTCTTTTGCTTCTTACTAAGTTGTTTCAATGGACAGTGTTTGTCATAAAGCATCTTGAAGGTATTAAAAAAATACCATATGCATCATCTACATCATTTTCACTGTCGACATTGTCCCAACTCTGTTTTCTCAGATCATTTTTGAGAGCTGTCATACTTTGTTGATAATGTTAGAAAAAATACTAAAGTTTATGACAAGCATAACTTTATTTATTTCTACTATTTTCCCTAAAGTACGCATTGAGGTTATGAAGTATGTTTTATCCGTTTACTCGAATACTAAAATAATCAATGCTGCAGTCCACTGCATGTGCAAAAAGATGAGTACAGTAATTTACCATAGAAAAAAATAAAAAACACTTAAGGCTACTATATTGGGTGAAACAAGTGTAACAGTGACTAAATGGGTGCTATGTCATGTTTAGGGGGTTCTGATTGTGTTAACATATTTTTTTAGAAGGTGTAAACTGTTTTTATGCTATAATATTTATATAAATGAATATATAAGTTTAATTTTCCTGAGGGAACTCTCCTGAAGGAATCAATAAAATACTATCTATCTATCTAACTATGAAAATATTTATATATAGTTCATTTACAATGGATGAGGGACCACTGCATATTAAATTGGTATATACTTAAGTATTTTGTGTAGGAGATAATGTGGTTTTACTGTCATGTCAGTTTAAAGGGGAACATTATCACAATTTCAGAATTGTTAAAACCATTAAAAATCAGATCCCAGTGGCTTATTATATTTTTCGAAGTTTTTTTCAAAATTGTACCCATCATGTAATATCCCTAAAAAAAAGCTTCAGAGTGCCTGACTTTAACCACCCGTCCATTTTCCTGTGACGTCACATAGTGAAGCCAACACAAACAAACATGGCGCATAGAACAGCAAGCTATAGCGACATTAGCTCGGATTCAGACTCGGATTTCAGCGGTTTAAGCGATTCAACAGATTACGAATGTATTGAAACGGATGGTTGTAGTGTGGAGGCAGGTAGCGAAAACAAAATTGAAGAAGAAACTGAAGCTATTGAGCCATATCGGTTTGAACCGTATGCAAGCGAAACCGATGAAAACGACACGACAGCCAGCGACACGGGAGAAAGCGAGGACGAATTCGGCGATCGCCTTCTAACCAACGATTGGTATGTGTTTGTTTGGCATTAAAGGAAACTAACAACTATGAACTAGGTTTACAGCATATGAAATACATTTGGCAACAACATACACTTTGAGAGTGCAGACAGCCCAATTTTCATCAATTAATATATTCTGTAGACATACCCTCACCCGCGCTCTTTTCCTGAAAGCTGATCTGTCCAGTTTTGGAGTTGATGTCAGCAGGCCAGGGAAGCTAGGGTCGATAGGGGGTTTAGCTCGCTCGTCTGCGGGAACAAACTGCCACCATTGCTTGCCGTGCTAGCGAGGTCCTTTGTCCCTGAATTGCTCACACACTCCGGCAGATTCAATGGGGGTCTGGCGGCAGATTTATTTGACTTTATCGTTGGAAATGCATCTGCTTTGAGTGTCGCAGGATATCCACACATTCTTGCCATCTCTGTCGCAGCATAGCTTTCGTCGCTAAAGTGTGCGGAACAAACGTCCAATTTCTTGCCACTTTCGCATCTTTGGGCCACTGGTGCAACTTGAATCCGTCCCTGTTCGTGTTGTTACACCCTCCGACAACACATCGACAAGGCATGATGTCTCCAAGGTACGGAAAACAGTCGAAAAAACAGAAAATAACAGAGCTGATTTGACTCGATGTTTGAGAAAATGGCGGATTGCTTCCCGATGTGACGCCACGTTGTGACGTTATCGCTCCGAGAGCGAATATTAGAAAGGCGTTTAATTAGCCAAAATTCACCCATTTAGAGTTCGGAAATCGGTTAAAAAAATATATGGTCTTTTTTCTGCAACATCAAGGTATATATTGACGTATACATAGGTCTGGTGATAATGTTCCCCTTTAATTATGCTTAGAAAGAAAAGCTAATTAACAACATTATTGAGATTTTGTTGTGTTATTGATAAGACATATTCCCCCAAGCAGCTGTTCCCCATTTGTGACTGAAAGTCTCATCATGACTGACCTATGAACTTTCTACAACATGAAATACTACAAGGTACAAAATTAGAAATCATTTCCCACAGCGCTTGTAGTGGGAAAACAAGTATAATTGTGGACTGTAAGACCTCCTAAGAGTATTTTAAATAACAGTTATTTCCTACAGCGAAAATAATCTTCTCCTCAGCTGCAGTTGCAGACCTTTACAAATAGACTTTAGACTGCATGTTTACATTATTAAACCCCCACCAGCTCTCCTGAGTCATATTTGCTCAAGGAAAAATATTTTTCTTTATCGTGTTTGTATGGAAATGTGCAAACATCGGTTTTAACAGTCGCTTTTATCATCCTTCACCCATCCATTCATTTTCTACCGCTTGTCCCTTTTGGGGTCGCGGTGGTGCTGGAGCCTATCCCAACCGCACTCGGGCGGGAGGCGGTGTACACCCTGGACAAGTCCCCACCTCATTGCAGGGCCAACACAGATAGACAGACAACATTCACACTCACATTCACACACTAGGGCCAATTTAGTGTTGCCAATCAACCTATCCCCAGGTGCATGTGTTTGGAGGTGGGAGGAAGCCGGAGTACCCGGAGGGAACCCACGCAGTCACGGGGAGAACATGCAAACTCAACACAGAAAGACCCAGGACCTTCTTATTGTGAGGCGCACGCACTAACTCAGAGGATGATAAGGGTCTGATGCTTTCTGATGCTATCGTTCCTTGTATTTACTCCTCCATGGCCCTGCGGTCTGGCGTGGACAAGGAAAACAAGTTTTCCCTTTAGGGGGATGGCACCAGGTAGCCGGTCATATAAACAATGAGGCAATGTCTTAGCCCAAGATTTACTGAAGACAAGTGTAAGAACATGATAGGGTACTTGGGATAAATTAATCTCCTCTTGCTCGGTTGTGGAGGTGAACCTGGGCTTCTCCCGAGAAGACAATTTGGCCTGGTAACCAGTTAAAGAGAGATTATGACTCTCCAACCATGGGGGCCCTTAGATGACATCATGACTTGGAAAACACATGGAAGCTTAGCTGCTCTGTATGTGTATCAGGGAATACGACTTCTACCCTGGGTGTCCAGTAGACGTAATGTCCACTTCTTTCACTGCCCAAAGATTCTTCTGTTCTTCTATGTGTGCATTCTTTTAGGTAAGCCGAGTCAGGCCTTAATGCATGGGTTTCTCTGAAGACAGCACGAGAGAGGGCTCGGTGGCCGGTGGTGGTCTGACGTGTGTAGGAGGGGTAAGCGTATCCCTCCTACTCGCACTACAGTCGGCCTTTCTCCTCGTCATTGTCACGCAGGCGCTTGTCAATTCTGACTGCTAGGGAAATCAAGCCCTCAAGGTTGTCAGTGAGGTCCAGCGGGATCATTTGTTCCTTGATGTGGTTGGAAAGTGCCAAGAAAATGCATGAAGCAGCGCTTGGACGTTCCAGTCACTCTCAGAGGCATATGTGCAGAACTCAATGGCATAATAACTGACCTGGCGTTGGCCCTGATGTAACTTGAAAAGGGTGCAAGCCACTTCCCTACCAGGCGGATGGCGCTGAAACACCTATTTTAGGGCCTTGGAAAACCACGGCTCCATTTCGCGGTAGCCCTGTCAAATTCGGTCGGAAATGGATTTCAAAATGGAGTTAGAATTTTTTTCAAGAAGGGGCGTACATTGTCTCACCAGATAACCATTCTGGTCTTGACAGCGGTGAGGTGGTGGCTATTGATGGCAAGACTAAGGAAGCCAGAACGGGTGGAAATGAAGACTCCGCCACTGGAATTGCCGCCTGAGATGCATCGGGTTGAAACATCATCAACAAGGTGTTGAGTTAAGCACTTAAATTTCCCGCCATCGAGTCCTGTCGCTCTGACAAGCTCTTGAGGTCATTTCCTAGAGTGGAGAGCTGTTCCTTATGCTGAACTAACCGCTGACTTTGAACTTGATTAATGACAGCATTACTGTTAATGTGCAATTGAATTGCATCATTTATTCTTATGTTGGCAGTATTGAAATAAAGACTTCTCCCATAAAGTAGGGTTGTCCCGATACCAATATTTTGGTACCGATACCAAAATGTATTTGGATTATTTTCTAAATAAAGGGGACCTCAAAAAATAGCATTATTGTCTTTATTTTAACAAAAAAATCTTAAGATACATTAAAAATATGTTTCTAATTGTAATTTTGCCCTTACATAAATTAGTGAAAATACGAGACAACTTTTCTTTTATTAGTAAGTAAGCAAACAAAGGCTCCTAATTTAGCTGCTGACGTATGCAATAAGATATTGTGTCATTTTCCATTCTTTTATTTTGTCAAAAATTATTAAGGACAAGTGGTAGAAAATTAATTATTAATCCACTTGTTGATTTACTGTTAAAATCTGCTTACTTTCGCTTTTAACATGTTCTATCTACACTTCTGTTAATAATAGCCAGATCGTAATAATCACTTATTCTTCCGTTGTTTGGATACTTTACATTAGTTTTGGATGATGCCACAAATTTAGGTATTGATCCGATACCAAGTAGTTACAGGATCACACAATGGTCATAATTTCATAAGTCCTCGTGTGTCCAGGGACATATTTCCTGAGTTTATGAACATACATTTTTAAAAAAACAAAAAAATATTTTGTGATGCTAAAAAATATAGATGTAATCATAGTAGTATCAACTAGATACGCTCCTGTACTTGGTATTATTACAGTGGATGCTAGGTGTAGATCCACCAATGGCGTTTGTTGACATCATGAAGCCTGTGAGCTACGGTGTGTAGTGAAGCATGTTTAGCTATTTTTCGTCCTGCAGGGATGATACTTGTAAGAAACTCACTTTATTTGCCGCCATGGAGGCGAGGATTAGTGATTTAGACGTAGCTATAACACTGCAGACTGCGGCTGGACGTTCGCCGCTAGCTAGCTAGCCATGTCTTAAAGCACCTCTCCCCGAGGGCCAAAATGCGTCCATTCCCCCCTTTCTGTCTACACACCATGTCTGCTTGTAAGTACTCTGTGATTGTGCGTTGCCGAACATGCTCCTCTGCTTGTCAAACCAGCAATGTCATAACGTGATGACACGCTGGCATGCCCGTTAAAAAAAGGGGGGGCGGGCACCGGTACTTTTTAGAGGCGGTATAGTACCGAATATGATTCATTAGTATCACGGTACTATACTAGTACCGGTATACCGTACAACCCTACCACATAGTATATCAATTATATCCCTTTTCAGTTCTACTACACACAATTCTTTAGGAAAAAAGTAACTACTGCAAAGTAACAAACGGCAAACCCCAAAGTGGAGAAGAAACACTCAGCAAAAATAAGAATGTTTTATTAACAAAAAGTGCACTTGAAGAGTGGAAAAATAACAAAAGCGCACTCAAAAAAGGAGAGAACAAAAGACGTGCTCAGAAGGAGTGGGGAAATTACAACACAACTACCGGGATGGAACAACTGGAAAGGTATGTGTGAGGAGAGCCACGAAGGAAAATGATGTTCACCGGGAAACACCTAGCGAGTGGAAGCAGTCGTTGGAGGTGAGTGAAACATCTACAATCTACTGGCACTGAGACGACTGGCAGGGAGGCTAAAGTAGGTCAGTAGCAAATTGGTTGCAGGTGTGTGTGGGTGGCTCCGTCGCAAAACACCAAAACAAGGTATTGCAAAGATGGGCAGAAAGGAGGCAGCAGAGCAGCCAAACACATAACGGTAGCAAAATTATTTTTTAAGTATTTTTGAAATACAAAAAAACACCTAATATAACTAACATGACATGCAGATATTTGTGAGAAATAATGCTGCACTGACAGACTGGAAAAGACTAGAAGAGACGCTGCCAGTTAAATAACCTATATGAACAATTCCAGTCTGGTTTCCGCCCCCTGCACAGCACTGAAACAGCACTTGTAAAAAATCCCAAACGATCTCCTCCTGGCAGCTGATTCTGGTGTTCTCACTAATCCCCTTAGATCTCACTGCAGCCTTTGATACCATTTAAACTCAGTTTGTTCAACTTTGTTCATTCAAATCCCCTCCGTCTCCCGTTTCCTCTGGTGTCCCCCAGGGCTCTGTTCTTGGTCCCCTGCTTTTTATCATTGACATTCTTCCCCTTGGCAATATTTTCCGTAAATTCATAATACATTTTCACTGTTATGGGGATGACACCCAGCTCTACGTCTCAACCAAACCAACTGCTTCTCTTCCTCCTTCCTCCCTTACAGACTGGATGAGAACCACTGCTTGAGTTCACTGAGGCAATTTCCTTCAACTCAATAGTAATAAAACCAAAATCTTACTTGTAGGTACAAAATCTGTTCTCGCCAAAACCAACAGCTTGTCCGTTACTCTCGGCAATTCCTCTGTCTCACCCTCCTCCCAAGTCAAGAGTCTGGGTGTCATCCTCGACAGCACACTCTCCTTTCAAGCCCACTTAAACAACATTACCCGGTCTGCTTACTTTCATCTACGAAACATTAATCGACTTTGCCCATCCCTTACCCCAAATACTGCTGCCATACTAGTCCATAGACTTGTCACCTCTCACCTGGACTACTGCAACTCTCTCCTGTTTGGTCTCCCTCACAAGTCACTTCACAAACTTCAGTTTCTCCAGAACTCTGCAGCCCGGATAATCACCAGAACCCCTTAAATTCAGCACATCACCCCTGTTCTACAGCAACTCCACTGGTTACCCATCAAACACCGTATCCACTTTAAAATAATTCTCCTCACTTTCAAAGCTATCCATAACCTCTCTCCGTCATATCTCTCTGACCTGCTCCATGTCGCCATCTTACTGTCCCCTTATTTAAACTGTCCACCGTGGGTGCCCGAGCTTTCAGCCGCTCAGCCCCTCATCTTTGGAACTCTTTACCACCAGACCTTCGTAACTTAGACTCAATATCCCTCTTCAAATGAAGACTCAAAACACACCTATTGCTGACTGCTTATTCATTGTAAATCTTATCGATCTTTGTTGTTGTTGTTTTTATCCAATTGATTTTATTGTTTTAATTTTGTGCGGTGTCCTTCAGTGCCCAGTAAGGTGCCTTATAAGTAAAATGTATTATTAGTATTATTATTAATACATCAGCAGCCGAGAGAAGTGTTTGAGTATGTACCCTGTTTTGAAAGGCTTTATCATAATTCATATATGAAATAATATATTGCGAGAATCTGTTCGAATTGAAAATTGATTCTGAATGTGATTTTTTTAAATTATTGTTTTATTTATAGTTAAGTGACGTTTCTGGCTGGTTTCTAACTTAGTTTCTTGTTGGCTTTTTTTTTTTTTAACTGTTAATCTCAGCCTTTTTTCTTCACCAGTCACATGACATGCCACCTGTGTCATACGTTATGTACCAACTATGTCATACACGATGTGCCACCTGTCTCATACATAACTTTCCACTTGTATAATTTTTTTTTTGTGCCACCAGTGTCATACATGATGCACCACCTGTATGACATTGCATTTCACCATGATGTTCCACATGTGTCATACATAATGTGGCACATGGCGCGCCCCCTGTGGTAAACAGGGGGAACATTTTTAACAAAAAGTCAATCTGAAAAATATGTACAATTTTCTGTTTCTGTTACCTTATTTAACTTTGTTTATTTTCTATTATGGAAAAGTTTTGTCGTATGCAAATAGTATGAGATAGATTCAATTCATATTGTGTAAACGCTACACTCATTATTTTCACACAAAGGACATTTTGTGCGTTGAGGATTTTGCAATTATGTTTATCTGCAAATGTTCCTCACTTTGTACGCTGGAAAGCAATTTGGTCAGCAGAGATTTGCAAAACTACTTCCGCTTATGTGCATGTTCATTAAAAGTCAGCCCATTTATCTGCATGAACAAGGTTTAACCATGCAGAAAGGCATACTTAATAAAGGTGCTTAAAAATTATGCAAATATATGCACAAAGAAACGTTCCACTCAAGCAAGGATACAAACTGTGATAATAAATTGCAAGATTGTACAACTATTTATTGTGTAAAGGATGTGAAATATATTTTATTCAATTGATTTATAAATGCAGGAGTGTCCTAACCCCTTCCTTTGAGGGTCGCATACATAAAGAAAATACATTCTTAGCTTTGTGCCATTGCGGACAAAGCTAATAAATCCAATAGTGAACAACACATCTCATCAATAATCAATTATTTCTTTTTTTACAATATGTAGAAAGTCAATGTTTTCTCAACTTTCAGGATGGACAAGTGTTCTAAGGCACCAGACTGAAGGTGAAATTGTCCCCAATTGGGAATTCTGGAGGTGTGGGTTTGAATACCACTTCTGACAATGACCCCTTGGGTTGCTTTCTGTCAGACTAATTGTATTAAATTGAAATTAAAATGTATAATGATGCCCAAGGCAACCTTGGATTTTATTCTTTTATTCTATATTGTTTTCTGTTCTGATGCTGTCATATAGATTTATACTGTGGTTGATTTTTGTTTTTACTAGTAGTTTCCCGATACAACTTTTACCAATATTAGAGCCTTGAGTATTGGCCAATACCAATATTGATGGAGGGGGGGAGGTCACCCACATCTGCGGTCCTCTCCAAGGTTTCTCATAGTCATTCTCATTGACATCCCACTGGGTTGTGAGTTTTTCCTTGCCCTTATGTGGCTTGTGCAGCCCTTTGAGACACTTGTGATTTAGGGCTATATAATTAAACATTGATTGATTGATTGATCCGATATGATATTAGCAGGAATCTTATTACATAGTCCTTATTATTTTGTTGTGTGGAATGTTAGAAAAAATGTTTGATCAAGTGAAATTAGTCTAGTGTTTTTAATACGTACCATTGTTCTCTGCTTACCTTTTTACTAATTGCCGACTGGAATGAACGTATGCTGTCTTTAGATTGAAGTGGAGTTGTAATTGTGTTTTGGCGATACCTAGTGGTCACGTTAATTCATGAAGTGAAGCTGATGACGCAGTAAGTTGAAAGATTCCGACAAGTTTGTTACTGGATACTCTGTAATAGCTACTGCCTTGCAGATGTTGTATGTGTAAGTGTCACGTTCAAACACAGGACATCTATTAAACAAGACAAAAGGCAAAGAATCAAACAGAGACAGAATTCAATTTGGACTCAATTGAGGAGAGACATGCGTCAACCTGTAACCTCTTACAGTGTCTTAGCACGCTCTGACGAAGAAGGTTTTCGTCTCCTCTTTTAATTCAGATGTTCCATGTTCACGCACCAACATATGTCACAGCAGGAATGGTAAGTGTGTAAAAGAGTCATTGTTTTCGGTCGCTTTGAAGTCCAAGAAGAGGATTTCTCGGGCTTGGGCTCTTCCTGGATCCAGCTGGGGCAGGTGTTGGAGGACAATGGATAACCCCTCTCGTCTCCTGACCACAGGGACTTCAAGAGGGCAGCGGGTCGTAAATAGCGTTGACTTCAGTTACCAAATAGTTGGAAGAGAGTTTGTGAAATACTTCAAAGAGAGTTCGTTTAACACTTCAAAGAGAGTTCCTCTGGGAGTTGAGCAGATCCTGCCATCTGTCCGTGTTGAAATCACAGTGGCGTTTCACGAGCGTTCTTCCTCTTATTAGGCCTCGAAAGACAGCCTTCATCTTCTCATCAGGAAAATAATGCAATATAATGTTTCTTTTGTGATAACTTACAAACAATTATTCCAACAGTAAGTAATATGCAACTATACATGTTTGATACTTGTTTATATTGGCAAAAGGGCTGTTTTAGACTGCAATATTGTTCAATGAAGGACACTTATTATGTATGTCTAGCTTGTATGCTATTGTGTGCTTAACTGTTGTGTGGCTGCTAGCTCCTGATAGCCTATCGCCTACCTTGTTTACTTTTTGTAAATGGCTTGACTAAAATAGAAGAAAAGACAAACCTTGTGTGTTTATTGGAGGAACATTATTTGTAAACTGGCTGGTCAGCTTTACACAGGTAAACACACTGCAGCACTGCTGGAGATTATGGCACACAATTTACATCCAAGTACATATAACGATACTTGTTTTCATGATGATATCGGACTGATATCTAATACCAATATATGATCTTGACATTAATAGAGCTAACAAAAAATATTCACACTTCAGCCACAACTTGAAGATGACTGATCTCTATTTACTTGTGTTGCCAGCTCATTCATGTCGACTTTCTTTCAGAGGTCAGTATTTTCTTTCCAAGCTGTATTCTGACTCCTCTTAAATTATATCAGAAATACATTCTGGAGTGTTGTCGCTGAAAAGAAAGGATGAAAAAGCTTAATGTGTGTCAAGGTGTGTTGTTGACAAACCACAAGATGCAGAGATGGCGGCAGGCTTGGCACAAGAAAACATGGTTTTAATGTTCAAAAATAAGAAAAGGAAAACACGAACCAGAAACCAGGAAGCAGGAACAGGAGTCAGGATCCAGGGAATAGCTTAACGCACACAGCTAGCAACGACAGCATACAGCAAACAACGACACGACACGACACGACAATACTCCAACACCGAGTGGAGGACAATGCAGGTTTAAATAGTAGCTGGCTGATTGACACCAGGTGTGGCCCGGTGCCAATCAGCCACAGCTGAGGGGAAAAAGCACTCAGGGAGACAATCAGGAAATAACCAAAATAAGAGTGCTGACAGGAAACAAAGACAAACGCAGAGGAAAAAACTAAGACATAGTCAAACTGTCAGGGACAAGCCTGACAGTAGCCCCCCTTCCCATAAGGGATACCAGACGTTCTAGAAAACCCACCCCCCCCCCAAAAAAACAGTCCAAAGTCACAGGAGTGTGGAGGGAGGACAAGCAGGTGGGCCGCCAGGCCAAGTGTCCCCGCAACCAGCGGGGAAGAGTCAGGTGGCGACGGCGAGTTGAACGCCGCTGCAATTGGCGAGGCGGTCGCCCATGAAACGACCACATCTGTGGCCGACAAAAGGTTGGTGGCGCCCTCTGCTGGCCCACCGGAGACAAAGGTGGCGCCCTCTGCTTGCCCACCGGAGACGACGGTGGCGCCCTCTGCTGGCCCACCGGAGACGACGGTGGCGCCCTCTGCTGGCCCACCGGAGACGACGGTGGCGCCGTCTGTTTCAGGCCCACTGGAGAGGATGGTGGCGCCGTCTGTTTCAGGCCCACCGGAAAGGAGGGTGGCGCCGTCTGTTTCAGGCCCACCGGAGAGGAGGGTGGCGCCGCCTGTTTCAGGCCCACCGGAGAGGAGGATGGCACCGTCTGTTTCAGACCCACCGGAGAGGATGGCGCCGTCTGTTTCAGACCCACCGGAGATGATGGCGCCGTCTGTTTCAGACCCACCGGAGATGATGGCGGCATCTGTTTCAGGCCCACCGGAGTGCATGGTGGCGACGTCTGTTTCAGGCCCACCGGAGTGCATGATGGCGGCGTCTGTTTCTGGCCCACCGGAGTGCATAGTGGCGGCGTCTGCTAGCCCACCGGAGTGCATGGTGGCGGCATCTGCTGGCCCACCGGAGTGCATGGTGGCGGCGTCTGCTGGCCCACCGGAGTGCATGGTGGCGGCGTCTGCTGGCCCACCGGAGTGCATGGTGGCGTCTGCTGGCCCATCGGAGTGCATGGTGGCGTCGGCTGGCCCACCGGAGTGCATGGTGGCGTCTGCTGGCCCACCGGAGTGCATGGTGGCATCTGTTGCAGACCCACTGGGGTGGGAAGTAGCTGTACCTCCCCAGCTGCACAGCTACTCATAGCCCCCCCCCCTCAGGGGACGGATCCCAGACGTCACCAGATAGGCCCACAGATGACAGGGGTGGGTGGGAGAGGGCTTGGCATGAGGCCGAACTTTTCTTTAATTTAGCCATTACTTCCAAAGCTTTGTTAAGCCTCTACGCCATGGACATCTCCGCGAGGTTCGATTTTGGTTGGAGTATTCTGTTAAGGTGTGTTGTTGACGAACCACAAGATGCAGAGATGGCGGCAGGCTTGGTACAAAAAAACATGGTTTTAATGTTCAAAAATAAGAAAAGGAAAACACGAACCAGAAACCAGGAAGCAGGAACAGGAGTCAGGATCCAGGGAATAGCTTAACACACACAGCTAGCAACGACAGCAAACAACGACACGACACGACAATACTCCAACACCGAGTGGAGGACAATGCAGGTTTAAATAGTAGCTGGCTGATTGACACCAGCTGTGGCCCGGTGCCAATCAGCCACAGCTGAGGGGAAAAAGCACTCAGAGAGACAATCAGGAAATAACCAAAATAAGAGTGCTGACAGGAAACAAAGACAGGAAACAAAGACAAACGCAGAGGTAAAACTAAGACATAGTCAAACTGTCAGGGAAAAGCCTGACAATGTGCTCTATATTCAATGCTTATGCAGGCTGATCAATACGGGATTGGAAGATAATAATTCACTTTAGGTCAAATGTTGTTTTCAAATAATTATATTCCCACATTTTTATAATAAAAATGAGAACCATTTGTGATCCTATATTCATTTGTAAAAATAGTTATTGCACCTATTCATTCTCCAGGAAGCAACTGTTACTTTGTTCTTAGGATCTTAATGTTTATTGTTTTTTTTAATTATTATTATTATTCATCCTTTTAATTCATATTATTTTAAAACAGAACAAACTAAAATTACTCTTCGGACCAATTCAAAGAAAAGAAAAAAATGCATATCCATTACCATCTTTTGTTAAAAAACAAACGAACAAACCCACAATCGTAAAAATAAAAGAACATTAAAAAGCAATATTTTGTGTGTCCGAAAAGAAGCAGTAAGAAGCACAGCTTATAATGTCCTGCCCCAACACTCGGATATGATACTCAGATTCTTTATCAATAATACAATACATAAACACCTGATATATAACAATATTCCGTTTATTTACAAGATACATATCCTATATATTTACATCCACATACACTCACAATACCCGCTCATCTTTTATCAAATGTAATTTGAATGCGTTACACCTTTTAAGAAATGTTCCTCCTCTTTGTTGTACCTATCAAATACAATCTGTCAAAATGTTTTAGTACAACTTTGGTAAGCTAAGAAGTTGCACCGCTTGATAGCATTACAGCTATCGTAGTCAGATATACTGTGATTCGACATAAGAGTATTATTATGGTGTGTGTATAAGGTAAGACATACTATCTGGTGTTTTGTTTCACAATATTATGCAAAACCAACTTTTCTTACCTTCTGGTACCTGCTGATCTGTATTTGGGATCTGCATAAGTCCTGATAATGTGCACGTGTCTGCCATTGTAGTCCGTGTTGACACCGTAGTCGATACGCTTAATTTTTTCCTTCTTTTTGTTATGAGGCATTCATCCCCGCTGTTGTCATTTCTAATATAAAGTAGCGTAAAGTTAAAAACGTTAAAAACTACCGGTGTAGTTTAGTTATAAGAGAGTTCCGGTCGGACGGTTTTTCATGGGACACATTTGCAGGAGTGAGCCACGGATGAGGAGATGCTGCTCCGTTATTGACTCAAGTAAAGTCTGAATGTCATTAAAACAGTTATCTCCATCTTTTGACACTTCTTTCTTTCACTCCCGTCCTTGCGAAGACGCTGTCGAAGTGGAGCCACGTAAATAAGACCGCCCACAAAACGGCGCATCCTGAAGCCACAGTCAGAAGACGGCTTGAAGATGATCTGTAAAACATAATCTATGCAACATTTTGACCAAAGAACCTCCATTACATGTTATGTAGACCACAAGGAAGTGTTTTCCATTGAGAAAAATAATCACAATATGACCCCTTTAATGCGCCTTATAATCTGGTGCGCCTTTTGCATGAAAATAGACCCGCTCATCGGCAGTGCGCCTTATAATCCGATGCGCCCTACGGTCCGAAAAATACAGTACTGTCCCGTGCCCTTTTTTTGTTATTTCCACTGCACAAGCATCCCACACATGTCCTGATTGGCAACCGGGACTCACCTGAGCCCGGTTGCCAATCAGTCTCCTATTTAGGTTCATTGCTGCATGTCAATACTATGCGCTGTCTTTTGTGTTGTTATGCCTGCATTCTGTTTATGCCTAACTTTTCTTCAAAATAATCTCTGTGCACTTAGTTTTTGCACCTGCCTACTTTTGCTCTTTCCTCCCACTCCCTTGTGAGTGTGTTTATTTTGTTTATTGAATAATATTATTTTACTCACCTCCTGCCTCCCGTCTTCTGCATCTTGGAATCACGTCTCCAAAGCTGCAAACCACGCTTCAACTCCTGACACACAAACTGATTTGCACATACTTTTAAGAGTCGTGAAAACAACTTATTGCCATTATTACCACTATTACTGTTACTATTTTAATATTGTTACCTTAATTGTTTTCCCTTATGCATATATATATACTATATTGCCAGTATTTGGCCACCCATCCAAATGATCAGAATCAGGTGTCCTAATCACTTGGTGATACACACAGGTGTATAAAATCAAGCACTTAGACATGGAGACTGTTTCTACAAACATTTGTGAAAGAATGGTCTGCTCTCAGGAGCTCAGTGATTTCCAGCGTGGAACTGTCATAGGATGCCACTTGTGCAACAAATCCAGTCGTGAAATTTCCTTGCTCCTAAATATTCCAAAGTCAACTGTGGGCTTTATTATAAGAAAATGGAAGAGTTTGGGAACAACAGCAACTCAGCCACCAAGTGGTAGGCCACAAAAACTGACAGAGAGGGGTCAGCAGATGCTGAAGTGCATAGTGCAAAGTCTTTCTGCACAGTCAGTTGCTACAGAGCTCCAAACTTCATGTGACCTTCCAATTAGCCCACATACAGTACGCAGAGAGCTTCATGGAAAGGGTTTCCATGGCCGTGCAACTGCATCTAAGCCATACATCACCAAGCCTAATGCAAAGCGTGGGACTCAGTGGTGTAAAGTACGTCACCACTGGACTCTAGAGCAGTGGAGACACGTTCTTTGGAGTGATGAACCACACTTTTCCATCTGGCAATCTGATGAACGAGTTTGGGTTTGGAGGTTGCCAGGAGAACGGTACATTTTGGACTGCATTGTGCCAAGTGTGAAATTTGGTGGAGGAGGAATTATGGTGTGGGGATGTTTTTCCAGGAGTTTGGCTTGGCCCCTTAGTTCCAGTGAAAGGAACTTTGAAAGCTCTTGGATACCAAAACATTTTGGACAATTCCATCCTCCCAACCTTGTGGGAATAGTTTGGAGCGGGCCCCTTCCTCTTCCAACATGACTGTGCAAGGTCCATAAAGGCATGGATGACAGAGTCTGGTGTGGATGAACTTGACTGGCCTGCACAGAGTCCTGACCTTAACCCAGTAGAACACCTTTGGGATTAATTACAACGGAGACTGAGATCCAGGCTTTCTCTACCGACATCAGTGTGTGACCTCAGCAATACGCTTTTGGAAGAATGGTGGAAAATTCCTATAAACACACTCTGCAACCTTGTGGACGGCCTTCCCAGAAGAGTTGAAGCTGCAATAGCTGCAAAAGGTGAACCGACATCATATTGAACCCTATGGGTTAGGAATGAGATGGCACTTCAGGTTCATATGTGAGTCAAGGCAGGTGGCCAAATACTTTTGGCAATATATATATATATATATATATATATATATATATATATATATATATATATATATATATATATATATATATATATATATATTGTATATATATATATATATATATATATATATATATATATTGTATATGTGTATGTATGTATTTGTTATATTTTCAACATTATTTTTTAGTTATTCTCTAGTGTGGACGCTAAGGTGGCGTTTTTCTCAATGTGTTTGTTAATGTATGTTTTGTTTATTTCCATTTAAACTGCAGTGTAAAGCATTTTGTGCTGTCAGTGTATGAAAAATGCTGAATGAATAACGTTTTGATTGATTGTAAAAGTCCTCCTTAGTTTATTTTACTTTTAAAAGTCTATCGGTCATGTTATACAAATCTACTGCCCACCGTAGCTGTTCCTTGTTGTATAAAGATGGCAGCGGCAAGCACCTGCCAGCTCACGTGCTGGCAGGTGCATATCTCTGTATGATTTCTCTGTATTTGATTGTTGGATTATCAAAAAATCATGCTGTCACACTTACAATGAACACATGACACAACCTGTACAATGTCATGGTGAGAATGTTACTCCAAACTAAAAGAAAATCTGACACTTTTGATTAAATTATTAGCAATAAGAATGGTTATATAAAATACAAGGTAATCTTCTTATGTTACCTTTTTTTTGTCCTGTCCAGCCACTCAGGCAAATCATATGGTTGATGTAGATGCCTTTATCTGCTGTAGAGATTTACTTTACACAAGAGAAGTGTGGGAGACTTCCTCTTGTTGCCTTATTTGTATTTGACTTTATTAAATGGATTTATTTCATTTTTGGCACAGCCAGATTGTAGCGAGATGAGATAGAAAGAAGAAAAAAACGGAGTCAGAGGGGGATAAGACAGAGAGACAACACAACAAATCAGCAAATACGATATATACAATTATAATACAAAAAATTATAGCAAAGAAGCAATTAGTGAAGTAGATATTAATAACACAAAAATGACCATGAACATTATTGCACTACAAATGAAGCAATACAAATACCAAAATAAATAGCACTATTGATAATGAATAATAATAATAATTACCTCCTATTATCAAAAATACAATTGTTTCAAATGCAACAATACATATATGTAATGATAACTTGGAATACAAAAGAAAGCAGATAAATGGAGGGGAAAAAGAGAACTAACATTGTAGATTGTTATAGTAAAAATAAGTTAAGCTTTATCAGTGTGCCGTGTTCTACCCAGTTTCCCCTGAGGAGAATAACGTTAGTATATGTTCCATGAAACGTGATTATTTGCATGAGTGTATGTATGCATATGTGTTTGTGTACGTACAGTATGTGTATATGTATGTTTGTACAGTGAATGTGCGTGTGGATGTATGTACCGTGTGTTTATGTACTGTGTTTGTGTCTGTATTTGCGAGCATATGTACCAATGTGGAGCCCATAAGAGACATCCTCATCCCCACGCCATGCCTCCCCGCAGGCCATCCCCTCAAAACCTATAGGTGTGTGTGTGCGCTGTAAGTAGGAGGAACGGAGGGCCAAGTCACAACTCCAAACACGCCCCAGTCCATGCAGGAGGCAACTGAGATCTATGGCCAGGAGGCCGACCCCAACAACAGGCGCCTTAAGGCAAGCAGAATCCCTTATCCAAACAAAAATCGTAACCAAAAGCGTCATAACAGGCCCAGTCCCCTGGCGAGGACCCCCAAATAAACACAACCAAAACAAAAAAGCAGAACGGCCAAACAAAGTCATCACGACCGAACAGTCACGGCCATCACTACCACTGCAGCATCACTCAATGCACCCATGCACACACCAACCAAGCTGCACCTCTCCCAACAGCCAAAACAAACAGTCACACAACACACTGTCCCGGCAGAGGAAACACCAAACACTGTCCCGGTCCAACAAGAGCCACACGATCCCCATCAGTGCTTCTGAACATGTCTATCCTTCCCCACTTAAATCTGCCAACTCTCCAGAAGGCTCCAAAACACATGCAAACCATTGCCCAATGTTGCCTTTTTTTTTGCAGCGCAGACCTACTTGATATAGCACTGTTGTTGTATTGCAACACTTTGGATCCTTTTGTACTAAGTTCCTTATGCAACCATATATTTATGAAGCAATAATGACCTCATGGCTCAGAATAATTTAAAAAAATGAGAAGAATGTAAAACTTGTGAACAAATTGTAGTGAATTCCTGCACAAACGAGACGTGAAGAAGGTAAACACTTCATCATGAAGTCATCATGTCTGTTGATCATGTTAGGATGAACTGAAGAATAATCATTGTGGCTCCAGGTGAGGTCACTGTGCGAGTGGCGATCCAGACACGCAGGGCACCTCCACAAGCCTAGGCGGGCAGTGCACTTTATCACAGATTTGAAAGAGGAGGTGTGGAAGCAATTAGAACAACTCCACAAGCAGCAGTTATTGCCAATGATAGAGCTGTCGTGAACATGGAGTCCGATCAGGGCCAATTTTTATCTTTAAT
Organism: Nerophis lumbriciformis; assembly: GCF_033978685.3. Lineage (NCBI taxonomy): Eukaryota > Metazoa > Chordata > Actinopteri > Syngnathiformes > Syngnathidae > Nerophis > Nerophis lumbriciformis. Next base: position 45,032,606 of record NC_084556.2, read on the forward strand.
TGACCGGCCATCTGCTAATGATCTGCCGAGCCCGGCTGATCTTTAACACAGCTGTGTCTAAGTGTTTACATACATGCTAAAGATTCATTCAAAAGGGATGCACACTCAGGAAGACACCATTACATGAACATATCCCTAGTCAAAGTGGTGTAGGACAAATTTGTTGATCTGTTTAACATCTACAGTGAAATGATCTTACGCAACATCAATCATCAAGATGGCATAAACATTGGAGGAATTGATGTTAACAACCTCAGATATGCAGATGACACTGTGCTAGTGGCAGACTCTGAAGAAAAACTACAGAACATCCTGAACAAAGTAGTAGCCCACAGTGAAGCAAACGGACCGGCTTTAAACCTCAACAAAACCGAAAGCATGACAGTTTCCAAGAAACCACATCCACCTGCATGTAACCTTCACATGCAACAACAAGAAAATATAATAAGTGGATCAATTCTAATACCTCGGTGTCACAGTAACATCTGATGGTAGGTGTGAAAAAGGGATAAACAAAAGGATTGCCGTGGCAAAAGACAGCTTCAACAAAATGAGTTTTATATTTAAAAATAGAAACATCTCAATTGACAGTAAACTCAGAGTCCTCAAAACGTGTGTATGGTCCTGTCTTACTTTATTAACGGCTGTGAATGCCAGACTTTAAACAATCAACAACTGAGAAAATTAGAGGCAACTGAAATGTGGTTCTTCAGAAAAATACTCCGCATATCATGGACTGAAAAGAAAAGTAATGAAGAGGTATTGGCAAAGGCAAAAACAGAAAGATCTGTAATTGCAACGATTTGAAATAGGCAGCTGAAATTATTCGAACGTATCATTGGAAAAGGCAGCTTAGAAAAAGTGATGTTAACAGGAAAACTAGTAGGAAAGAAAGCTCCAGGTCGACGACGAATAACATACATCAACAGCCAAAGAAATTATTTCGGAAATATCAATAATATAGAACTCATATACAGTATAGAGCGGACGACAGAGAAGACTGGAGAGCCCTGATCATCGATGCCTGCAAACAGGCCTAATACCCCATGATGATTCATTGTTACACGAATCCAAAATTCCATGCGGGTGCATTTCTTGCCAGAACAACAGCTCTAATTTGAGAGCAAACTGTAACAAACACGCAGTGATACTAAGATACTAATCCTTACCACCATGGTGGAAAATACATAACATTTCTTCCAAGTTTCATTATCACCAGGGACAGCGTTGGCTTCATAGTCCTGTTCGATAGTTTAGCCCCAGGTCAAACAGTGGAAGCATGGCTGATACTTCTTCATACTTCTTCCAAAAGAGCCGTTTGGGATTTTCCACATTTGAGACATCCCACTGGTGACGTAAGCTCCATCTTTTGGCCGCCCAATCACAGCGCCAAAATGAACTTTTTTTGTCCCGTCCCTAAGCGCAGCGGGCCGAGCCCATCCATCCTAAACCTATCCATTTTTCTGTGGCCAATCACACAACCGGGTCTATCTTTCCAAACGCCTGTCAAAAGTCCAGCTCCATCTTTTGGCTGCCCAATCACAACGTGAATGCAAACTTTTTTTGTGCTTCCCCCTCAGCACGCTACTTCCATAGCTCCAGAGCTTGACTCTGTAGCTCGGTTGGTAGAGTGGCCGTGCCAGCAACTTGAGGGTTCCAGGTTCGATTCCCGCTTCCGCCATCCTAGTCACTGCCGTTGTGTCCTTGGGCAAGACACTTTACCCACCTGCTCCCAGTGCCACCCACACTGGTTTAAATGTAACTTAGATATTGGGTTTCACTATGTAAAGCGCTTTGAGTCAATAGAGAAAAGCGCTATATAAACATAATTCACTTCACTTCTACCAATTTTACCTTATTTGGCAGTAAACTATTTGTTAGTATCGCTCCATAGTCATCCAATAAACATATGCTATTGTTATTTCAACCTCATATCGACTGTTGTCCAAGCACCACAAAAGCCACAAAGTATGACAGTGTGTGGCTTTCTCGGCTGATGTCTTTTGCCCACACTAGCGTCAGGTCTTCAGACGCAGATAACAGGCCTGCACCGAGGCAACAAAAGTGGTATCATTTGTATCAAAAGCTTTTTTGATTTTAATCCATTTTCACTAAAAATCATAAGTTAACGATAAGATACAAGTATAGCCTACTACAGTATATTGATTTAAGGGTGTGTCCAAAGTAATTTAACTAGTTGTGTGTATGTTTAAGTGAATAGTGAGTATGATGTGTATTCTGGTTACAGATAGAAAAGTGAGCTCTGGTGCAGTGGCTAAGATTGGTACCTACTCAGGGGCCTAGTGGTTAGAGTGTGTGCCCTGAGATCGGTAGGTTGTGAGTTCAAACCCCGGCCGAGTCATGCCAAAGACTATAAAAATGGGACCCATTACCTCCCTGCTTGGCACTCAGCATCAAGGGTTGGAATGGGGGGTTAAATCACCAAAAAGTATTCCTGGGTGTGACCACTGCTTCTGCCCACTGCTCCCCTCACCTTCATGGGGGTTAACAAGAGTAATGGGTCAAATACAGAGACACGCCTAGTGTATGTGACTATCATTGGTACTTTAACTTTGACTTAAGACTAATAAGGAAGTAGGCATAAATTCACATTTTCATGGCACTTAAAGTCAAGTTAATGCACAGGCTTACCAGGGCAGAATGAAATGATAGGTGTTCATAGCTGTCAATCACAAACAGCTCAGCCTCATTGAATGATTGTGTTCTCTCTCTCTCTCACTCTCTTTCTCACTGCTGCATTGTTTTTTCCTACTTCTCTGAAGTTGGAGGAACAACCTCAACAACCCCCACAACTCCCTCAGCCTTAGGGCCCCCCTTAGGTTAAGTCGGTCCCTGCTTACAGTACTTACTTCTAACCCTCTGTAGTTAATCTTTGCCTAATTGCCAGGCTCTGGTTTTACAGTGTTAATAGTGTCTATTGTATCTTGTTCTCGGTAAATATGGATATTGTTGTACATTCACTGTACATATCTTACTGGATGTTGTAAATACATGTATATGGTTTGTGTTTTGAGTTGTGCATTAAAACATGCAACTTTACTATGTTTCTTGTCTCTTTGCAGTCCATGGTTTGAGGGCTGATATATGTTTTCGAGTTTGTTAATAGAAAATCAAATTATAAAACAAGTGCAAATGTCCTCACTTATCATATTGTATACAATGATATATACATACAGTATATTTATATAGAGCGGAATGCAAGCACGGTGGAGAAGGGGTTAGTGCGTCTGACTCAAAATACGAAGGTCCTGGGTTCGATCCTGCGCTCGAGAGTTTGCATGTTCTCGCCGTGACTGCGTGGGTTCCCTCCGGGTACTCCGGCTTCCTCCCACCTCCAAAGACATGCACCTGGGGATAGGTTGATTGGCAACACTAAATTGGCCCTAGTGTGTGAATGTGAGTGTGAATGTTGTCTGTCTATCCGTGTAGGCCCTGTGATGAGGTGGCGACTTGTCCAGGGTGTACCCCGCCTTCTGCCCGAGTGCAGCTGAGATAGGCTCCAGCACCCCCCGCGACCCTGAAAGGGATAAATGATAGAAAATGGATGGATGGAATGCAAGGTAAAATAAGTCACAGTTAGATAAATATGTTTTACACTGTAGATAAATACAAATATATGTTTTACATTATATATAACACCAGTAGATACCAATTGGCATTATTAGCAGTAAAACATTTTTTTAACTAGCCACAAGATATGATGCAAATGTTGTAACATATCACACTTGTTGCAGGAAAGGAAAAGAGAACAACACGAAAAATGACACAGCTTTGTCTAGGATTCGAACCGTGGTCTCTTAATGAGACCTTATCTTATACAGATAGAACATAGTTGTCTGTTTTCATTCATTATGTATATAGATAGACACTTCTTGCATTTTGGATGTATTGTCTGGTTATTAGCAACCATTGTTGCCATGGTTGCTTGTGTTATAGGCATTACAATTTTGTAATATTCTTTGGTCACACACACACAAACAAATTGGTCAAGCTTACCCTTTAGAGCCGGGAGAGAAAAAAATCCTGAATCCGTCCCTGATCATCACTGGAGAACTAGAGGGAAAAAAATGGCTAAGCATGCTACACACAAGTGTGATATCAGTATATAAACGATCCTAAAGTGATCAGAGCAATATTTTCAATATTACATTTTTTGCTGTATTTGTTATTGTTTACAAAGTCGGTATAAGTCTCTGGATACAGAAAGGCTTTGAGGGCATAACCCATAGGATTTAAATGGGAGCCAATAACACTTTTGTGTTTTGTTTAGTTATTGTGCACTAAACATTTTATGTTGTTAAAAAAATGTACGGAAGCATTAAATACCACACATGAAGACTTTGAATATGACCAATGTATGATCCTGTAACTACTTGGTATCGGATTGATACCCACATTTGTGGTATCATCCAAAACTAATGTAAAGTATTAAACAACAGAAGAATAAGTGATTATTTTTAGTTTAGTTTAGTTTATTATTCTTCGGTCAATGGTCAACAAAATAAACAAACAGTTGTACATTCATAGAATGAAAATGAAAATGTTGCAGACCGAAAGGGTTTAGGCTGAAATTGAACACTTATTGCGCCTAACTCTATAAACAATGTCAAGTACAAGATGAACTTCCAAAAATTATGAAATGTCCTTTGTACAACATATTATAAATACACATTATACACAACATAAACACAGTTAATTTATATACACAGTAAAGGCATGTGAAATATCCTTGTACACGTGTTAAACCTTTGCACCAATTATATACTATATACAAACAATTATACTTCCATTATTATTTATATCTCACATTTAGTTTTTAATTAACATTGATCATAGTATTAACTACAGTGTTGATTAAAGAGTGATATATTTTTTCAAGACATTGGTTTTAAACTGTTTTTTTAATGTGTGAATGGAACTGGAACATTTTAAGGAATCATCCACGCTGTTCCAGAGTTGAACCCCCCTGACAGAAACACATCTACTTTTTAAGCTCGTTCTTATGTTTGCTTTCTGAAAGACAGCTGAACCTCTGAGGTCATAGGGATTATCTCTGGGTTTGAACCTCTCCTGTAGACACAGAGGCAGCATGTGGTTATGAGCTTTGTACGTCACAATAGCAGTGTTGCGGTCAACAAGATCGTGCAGTTTTAATATTTTTAATTTAATAAACAGAGCATTGGTATGGTCATGATAATGTAACCCATATTTAAAATACGCTAACCCATATTTAAAATACGCATTGAAAATATGCATATAGTGCGAAGACTTTTATTGTGGAGGGTTACTTCCTGCCGCGCACTTCCTTTTAAGGAAGTGCTGCTGCTGCTGCTGCTGCTCTCTTTCTGTATTATTAGAAATGTATTATGAATGTTCATTTTAATTGGACTCATGATTGTATATTAATCAACATGGTTGGTTATGTTATATCAATTGGTTTATTAGTACAACAAATTAGTCATTCCGGACAATTGAATGCTTACATTATGCTTTCAAGTACATATATAATGTACTTTGCTAGTGAAGAGGTAACTAGGTTACTCACTTTGTGAGCCCAGCTATCAACTTGTCCTACCAGAGGAGTGTCGAGCAAGTGTCCTCTGTTCCAAGATGGCCCATCTGGTCATGCAACTGGTAGAGGACCTCTGCTCAATAACGTCCTCGTTAGGAAAAGAAACATTAATGGTGAGCCCAGCTATCAACTTGTCCTACCAGAGGAGTGTCGAGCAGAGGTCCTCTACCAGTTGCATGACCAGATGGGCCATCTTGGAACAGAGGACACTTGCTCGACACTCCTCTGGTAGGACAAGTTGATAGCTGGGCTCACCATTAATGTTTCTTTTCCTAACGAGGACGTTATTGAAGATCTCCAGTCGTGGCAACTCACGCAGGAGCAGCGGCAGATCTGGAAGCTGTTCCCTCAGAGAAGGCGGCGGGCTGCATCCGTATTCCAACTGGGCGACAACATGCTGAATAACCGGATCTGCTCTTTGTTTGTCTGCAATCTCAGTGGCAGACAAAAAGGAAGTGACTGGAAAAGAGAACTGTTGATCATCCATAAAGCGGTCTTGGCCTTGTCCCTCTCCTCCATCTCGATCTGGTAATACCCAGATTTTAAATCCAACACAGAGAACCAGACAGAACCAGACAAAGCTGAAAACGTGTCCTCAAGCTTAGGCAGGGCATAGGCATCTTTGATGGTTTGTGCATTCAACTTCCTGTAGTCGATGCAGAGTCTTACTGTGCCATTTTTCTTCCTCACCACAACTATCGGGGAAGCAAAAGGTGAGCTTGATTCTCGTATGACGCCGGACTCCAACAATTCCTGAAGGTGCTTGCGAACAGCATCCACGTCTTGAGGATGAAGCGGCCTAGGCCGTTGTTTAAAGGTGGCTGGATCAGACAAGTTGATTTCATGTTTTACCTTGTCTGTTCGACCGAAATCAAGGTCGTGTTTCGCAAAGACCTCCGGAACGCTGTTGAGCATAGCTGTCACACGGAGCTTCCATTCAGGGGAGAGAGGAGAGTCACCAAAGTTGTATGTTAACTGGGATGGCTCTACACTTTGCTCTTTATGGAAAACAGACTGGATGGCACTGATTTCGGCAATGCGTGCTCTGACTGGCATCACAATGTCGTGAGCTGATTTGTTCGTGGCTACCACAGGCAGCCTGGCAGGTTGTGGGAATCCACAAGATTAGAACCACGCCTTACCACCCTCGTGGCAACCCTGTGGAAAGGTTTAACCGTACGCTCCTGAACATGTTGGGCACCCTGCAAGACCAAGACAAAACTCATTGGAGGGATTTTGTCAAGCCTCTGGTACATGCTTACAATTGCAACCGCAATGACGTCACTGGCTACTCCCCCTACGAATTGATGTTTGGTCGACAACCCCGGTTGCCTGTCGATTTGGTTTTTGGTCTGCCTGTGTCTGGAAATCCTCAAATATCCCATTCACAGTACGTTGAAAAGCTTAAGTCCCATCTTGAAGACAGCTACCGCATTGCGACTAAGAATGCAGAAAAGGTCATGGGGAGGAACAAGTCTCGATTTGACAAGAGAGTTACACCCTCCGAATTATCGGTAGGGGATAGAGTCTTGGTTAGGAATGTCAAGTTGAGAGGCAAGCACAAGATAGCAGATGTCGGATGTGTATATTGTCAAGGAGAGATCCGGCACTCTTCCGGTATATACCGTCAAGCCTGAGGGGAAAGATCGACCTGTAAGGACCCTCCACCGAGACTTGCTGCTGCCTTGTGGCTATTTGTCAACAACACCCAAAGCAGACTTGCCAAAGCAACCAATGACATCAGCCAGAGTGATTCCACCAGTGGACCCAGCAATTCTGGAGCTCTCTGAACCAGAATACTACCCCCCAGATGTGTATCTACCCAATTTACCTGAAACCTGCTCCGCTCCAGCAAAATTCACAAGTTTGATTGACTTACCTGTTCCTATACCTTCAGTTGTCCCAGTTGCAGTGCCCGTGAGTTCGCCTGGCCAGCCCTCACAACGTGCTACAGAAGGGGATCCTGTTGGTGTGGTGCACAGGGTAGAGATGGATCAGGAAACGCCTGCCGACCCTGGGCAAGTGTTTGAATTGCAGGACACAGAGTTAGTGCCAGAAGTGGATGGTGATGCTTTGCAGCAGCCAGAGGACAGCACCTCCTCTACGTCAGGCTCTCCGCAAGCAGCATCTACCTTGAGTGAGCCCAAGTCACCCACTGGAACCGAAACATTCAGTCCAGAATCTGTATCACTAGCTCCACGGCCTACTCGAATCCGCAAACCTCCCAGTCGCCTTCAATATTCAAAGCTTGGACATCCAGATTTGCGCAGTATCCAGACCTTGTTTCAAGGATTGAGTAATATCTTTGATTCTACACTGCAAGTAGAGGAGTCTGGATCGACAATCACTCCCCAGGAACAAATTGTTTGCCGCCAGCCACCTCCATGTACAAGGCCGTACATGAGTATAGGGGGGGAACCTGTAACCCATATTTAAAATACGCTAACCCATATTTAAAATACGCATTGAAAATATGCATATAGCAGTGTTTCCCACAGGACAGGCATCTATTTGTGGTGGTGTGGTCGGGGGGCGGCGGCGGCAGCGGCGATGACCAAGAAGAATGCGGAGTTGGAATATAATTACATTTTATGTACATATTTATATACAGATTTGAACAATTAGTGATTGCAATATTCAGTGTTGACAGCTAGATTTTTTGTGGACATGTTCCATAAATATTGATGTTAAAGATTTTTTTTTTTTGTGAAGAAATGTTTAGAATTAAGTTCATGAATCCAGATGGAGCTCTAATACAATCCCCAAAGAGGGCACTTTAAGTTGATTATTACTTCTAGGTGTAGAAATCTTTATTTATAATTGAATCACTTGTTTATTTATCAACAAGTTTTTAGCTATTTTTATATCTTTTTTTCCAAATAGTTCAAGAAAGACCACTACAAATGAGCAATATTTTGCACTGTTATACAATTTAATAAATCAGAAACTGATGACATAGTGCTGTATTTTACGTCATCTTTTTTTTTCAACCAAAAATGCTTTGCTCTGATTAGGGGGTACTTGAATTAAAAAAAAATTCACAGGGGGTACATCACTGAAAAAAAGGTTGAGAACCACTGACCTAGTATATACAATAATATAAACCAAGTCATTGTATTTCATTTAGGATTATTTCATATCTTCATTTAAACAAAAATATATTTTTATCTTTTTTAGATACAGTCAATAAATAATGTGAACATGTATCATAACATGGAAATCTAAGAGAACGTGTTGTGAATGAGGATGCTTGTGGACCTGGAAATTATTATTATTATTTTTTTACACCTTTTTATTTTTTTTTAAAAACAGTTTTTCCAACGTATTCAATTTTAGACGCTTTCTCTTCTTAGTTATTATTTCTCCGGCTGTAGAAAAGAGCCGCTCACAGGGCACAGAGGAGGCGTCAGTGCGACACAGTTCGCGTATCGGTCACGTGACCAAAACAGCTCATGATCGGTCACGTGACTTTCTAAAAGCGGTACGCGCATCGACACAGGGTTTTGCTCTATGAGCTCGACGCATGCGCCGATGCATCGGTGTTGCCGGACCCATCACTACTATCTACCTATAACATCTGTAAAAATGAAGCAATGCTACCACGCTAGCAAGCGTTAGCTAGCCGGCTATGAGCCACCAAGCTGCTAACTATCGCCAAAAGGCACCATTTAAGTTTTTTTTCCCCATGGCATCCTGGATCAAGGCTTTCAGCAGCTTTTGGACGTTTGAGGTAGAAACGTAGGAAGCGCCATCATTATGAAAAGTAGCCGGCAAATATTTTGATTCCGTCCGTCCATCCGTCCCTCTTCTTCTTCTTCTTCTTCTTCTTCTGGCCCACCAGGTGAATTGAGTGCTATTGGCGGAGTTACCGCCACCTACTGCACCGGAGGTGTAACTACAAGCAACATTCACAGACAGTCCCATTGCTTTTATGAGCGGTCGAGCGAGTCAAAAGCCGAACAATCCATTTGTGGCGGACGTAATTCTTTCGTGGCGGGCCGCCACAAATAAATGAATGTGTGGGAAACACTGTATAGTGCGAATATTTTTATTGTGGAGGGTTACTTCCTGCCGCGCACTTCCTTAAAAGGAAGTGTCTGCTGTGGCTGCGGTGCTGTGAGACATGCTTGAGAAGAAACTTGCAAAATCTTCTCATTCTCACACTTTCCAAACTTCTTAATTAGGTGAGTCTTTTGCCATGCCACAATCAACGGAATTCCACACTCACAATCATGTATCATGTCGCCAATATTATTTTAGCATTTGTTTTAGCATAGGCGCTAACTGCTGCCATTCTTCCATAGAGCCGGTGTTGTACCGAAATCTGTTACCCATCAGAATTTGTGACTCCAGGGGGCGATGTTCTCATGGCGTTTGTTTGATGGTTAAACGGCAAGCCCAAAGAGGAGGCGAAGAAGAACGCTTGCGTAAATGGCGTAAACTATCGTTGTCAGAATTTCAGCATTAATAAATTACACATATTCTGGAAATCAATGATTTACTTTCATTATAGTATGAGTCCATTGTATCAGCTGTTGATTCTCTCTCACACACATACATTTTCCGGATTAAAAGCTATCATGGAATGAAACGTCAGTTGTCAGAATTTCAGCATTAATAAATTACACATATTCTGGAAATCAATGACTTATTTTCATTATAGTATGAGTCCATTGTATCAGCTGTTGATTCTCTCTCACACACATACATTTTCCAATATAGATAAGGCTATACATGCACATGCGGTTGTTCTGTTTGTTATGGCTGTATGTTCCATATTCTTAAACCAGTCACCTAAATTACAATTTCCTGCCCTTTTTACACCCCCCTCCCTTCATCTCCATTCACTTTTTCTCATTTGGACCCCCAGAATCAGGACGCACTAGGGTTACATTTTCTGATAAGCTGTGACTTGGCCGTCAGATTTCGAGACCTTACTGTATGTTCCCTATTCTTAAACCAGTCACCTAAATTACAATTTCCTGCCCTTTTTACACCCCCCCTCCCTTCATCTCAATTCACTTTTTCTCATTTGGACCCCCAGAATCAGGACGCACTAGGGTTACATTTTCTGATAAACTGTGACTTGGCCGTCAGATTTCGAGACCTTGCTGTATGTTCCCTATTCTTAAACCAGTCACCTAAATTACAATTTCCTGCCCTTTTTACACCACTCTCCCTTCATCTCCATTCACTTTTTCTCATTTGGACCCCCAGAATCAGGACGCACTAGGGTTACATTTTCTGATAAACTGTGACTTGGCCGTCAGATTTCGAGACCTTACTGTATGTTCCCTATTCTTAAACCAGTCACCTAAATTACAATTTCCTGCCCTTTTTACACCCCCCCTCCCTTCATCTCAATTCACTTTTTCTCATTTGGACCCCCAGAATCAGGACGCACTAGGGTTACATTTTCTGATAAACTGTGACTTGGCCGTCAGATTTCGAGACCTTGCTGTATGTTCCCTATTCTTAAACCAGTCACCTAAATTACAATTTCCTGCCCTTTTTACACCACCCTCCCTTCATCTCCATTCACTTTTTCTCATTTGGACCCCCAGAATCAGGACGCACTAGGGTTACATTTTCTGATAAACTGTGACTTGGCCGTCAGATTTCGAGACCTTGCTGTATGTTCCCTATTCTTAAACCAGTCACCTAAATTACAATTTCCTGCCCTTTTTACACCACCCTCCCTTCATCTCCATTCACTTTTTCTCATTTGGACCCCCAGAATCAGGACGCACTAGGGTTACATTTTCTGATAAACTGTGACTTGGCCGTCAGATTTCGAGACCTTACTGTATGTTCCCTATTCTTAAGCCAGGAACCTCAATTACCATTTCCTGCCCTTTTTACATCCCCCTCCCTTCATCTCCATTCACTTTTTCTCATTTGGACCCCCAGAATCAGGACGCACTAGGGTTACATTTTCTGATAAACTGTGACTTGGCCGTCAGATTTCGAGACCTTGCTGTATGTTCCCTATTCTTAAACCAGTCACCTAAATTACAATTTCCTGCCCTTTTTACACCACCCTCCCTTCATCTCCATTCACTTTTTCTCATTTGGACCCCCAGAATCAGGACGCACTAGGGTTACATTTTCTGCTAAACTGTGACTTGGCCGTCAGATTTCGAGACCTTACTGTATGTTCCCTCTTCTTAAGCCAGGAACCTCAATTACCATTTCCTGCCCTTTTTACATCCCCCTCCCTTCATCTCCATTCACTTTTTCTCATTTGGACCCCCAGAATCAGGACGCACTAGGGTTACATTTTCTGATAAGCTGTGACTTGGCCGTCAGATTTCGAGACCTTACTGTATGTTCCCTATTCTTAAACCAGTCACCTAAATTACAATTTCCTGCCCTTTTTACACCACCCTCCCTTCATCTCCATTCACTTTTTCTCATTTGGACCCCCAGAATCAGGACGCACTAGGGTTACATTTTCTGATAAACTGTGACTTGGCCGTCAGATTTCGAGACCTTGCTGTATGTTCCCTATTCTTAAACCAGTCACCTAAATTACAATTTCCTGCCCTTTTTACACCACCCTCCCTTCATCTCCATTCACTTTTTCTCATTTGGACCCCCAGAATCAGGACGCACTAGGGTTACATTTTCTGATAAACTGTGACTTGGCCGTCAGATTTCGAGACCTTACTGTATGTTCCCTATTCTTAAGCCAGGAACCTCAATTACCATTTCCTGCCCTTTTTACAACCCCCTCCCTTCATCTCCATTCACTTTTTCTCATTTGGACCCCCAGAATCAGGACGCACTAGGGTTACATTTTCTGATAAACTGTGACTTGGCCGTCAGATTTCGAGACCTTACTGTATGTTCCCTATTCCTAAGCCAGGAACCTCAATTACCATTTCCTGCCCTTTTTACATCCCCCTCCCTTCATCTCAATTCACTTTTTCTCATTTGGACCCCCAGAATCAGGACGCACTAGGGTTACATTTTCTGATAAACTGTGACTTGGCCGTCAGATTTCGAGACCTTGCTGTATGTTCCCTATTCTTAAACCAGTCACCTAAATTACAATTTCCTGCCCTTTTTACACCACCCTCCCTTCATCTCCATTCACTTTTTCTCATTTGGACCCCCAGAATCAGGACGCACTAGGGTTACATTTTCTGATAAACTGTGACTTGGCCGTCAGATTTCGAGACCTTACTGTATGTTCCCTATTCTTAAACCAGTCACCTAAATTACAATTTCCTGCCCTTTTTACACCCCCCCTCCCTTCATCTCCATTCACTTTTTCTCATTTGGACCCCCAGAATCAGGACGCACTAGGGTTACATTTTCTGATAAACTGTGACTTGGCCGTCAGATTTCGAGACCTTACTGTATGTTCCCTATTCTTAAACCAGTCACCTAAATTACAATTTCCTGCCCTTTTTACACCACCCTCCCTTCATCTCCATTCACTTTTTCTCATTTGGACCCCCAGAATCAGGACGCACTAGGGTTACATTTTCTGATAAACTGTGACTTGGCCGTCAGATTTCGAGACCTTGCTGTATGTTCCCTATTCTTAAACCAGTCACCTAAATTACAATTTCCTGCCCTTTTTACACCCCCCCTCCCTTCATCTCCATTCACTTTTTCTCATTTGGACCCCCAGAATCAGGACGCACTAGGGTTACATTTTCTGATAAACTGTGACTTGGCCGTCAGATTTCGAGACCTTACTGTATGTTCCCTATTCTTAAGCCAGGAACCTCAATTACCATTTCCTGCCCTTTTTACATCCCCCTCCCTTCATCTCCATTCACTTTTTCTCATTTGGACCCCCCGAATCAGGACGCACTAGGGTTACATTTTCCGATAAACTGTGACTTGGCCGTCAGATTTCGAGACCTTACTGTATGTTCCCTATTCTTAAACCAGTCACCTAAATTACAATTTCCTGCCCTTTTTACACCCCCCCACCCTTCATCTCCATTCACTTTTTCTTATTTGGGCCCCCATATTCAGGACGCACTAGGGTTACATTTTCCGATAAACTGTGACTTGGCCGTCAGATTTCGAGACCTTACTTCACTGCATCTTTCAGCATTTATAATACAGATTTTTATTAAAATACATATACCCTAATCATCAAACTAAACTAAGCAGAAACAGAGCTAAACAGAAGGGACGGCGTGGCGCAGTGGAAGAATGGCCGTGCGTGACCCGAGGGTCCCTGGTTCAATCCCCACCTAGTACCAACCTCGTCATGTCCGTTGTGTCCTGAGCAAGACACTTCACCCTTGCTCCTGATGGGTGCTGGTTAGCGCCTTGCATGGCAGCTCCCTCCATCAGTGTGTGAATGTGTGTGTGAATGGGTGGAAGTAGTGTCAAAGCGCTTTGAGTACCTTGAAGGTAGAAAAGCGCTATACAAGTACAACCCATTTATCATTTATTATTTAACAGAAACCTTTTTTTTTTACAATAAATTTTGGAATTCAAATGCAACATACAATCATAACTTATTTTCTAATACAGAAATTAACATGGTATGTTCCTGGCATGCATCACAACTATATCCCTCCTCCTTGGGGTTTCCCACACACAAGCTGTGGTACCATCGCCCGCACCGCTCGCACTGGATCTGAAATTAATGCATTTGGTCAAGTGTATCAGTTCAATGTAAATCAATATGTAAATTGATTAAATAAATTATATTTATTGATATAAATCAATATCAGTATATCAATATCAATTGGCTTCTTTCAGTGGCTGATGTTAAACAAATGTGGCAAGGGAAAATATTGTTTGTTTTCTTATCAAGATATCTTACCCAGTCAGTGGTATCACTTTTGGGGCTCCCGCCAATCTCCTCCCCTCCGCAGCAGTGGCAGAGCTCACTGAGATCATCTGCAAGAGATTTTCACAAAGAAAACCTGATTTTCTTTGTGACGTACGAAAGGATGTGAAAACACAGCACGCAGATTCTTCCATTTGTAACATTGAGGGACACCTTGCTAATCCCAGTAGTTTCATTGGAAATTTGTTTTAAAAGTACACACCAGTTTCCTTGAGGAGCGTTTTTGCAACATCCATCCGATATGCCTCCACCGCCTGGTCAGAATTATCGAAAATGGGTGCCTCCTCTGCCAACACCTTTTCAGCATACTAGGATTGAGTGATAGACAAAGTGATGGTGAATTAATACAAGCTCAATTAGTCTGAAAAAATGTATGCCCCTCAATATATATTCTATCTTGTCCCTTATTGATATTTAATAAAGCTTTCTGGAAATGCACGTAAAATCCATTGCAATTGTTTGTCAGATATAGATGATGTATTAAGTAATCATTCAAGCAAATTTGAAATGAACTTACTTTCAATACAAATATCCCACAGGAGGTACTGTCTTTTTGTAGACTGTGAGGCACTGTGTTTGCAGACCACTTTGGTAGTGCAACATTCCTCTGTCGCATGAAAGACCTTCATATAATATACACATCAAATTAAATTCAGGTATTGTGGATGTGTGTGAAAGTAAGGGATGGTTGATGGTAGCTGTAGGAGGATGAGATAGGGGCAGCTGCTCTACAGGCGTGACACATCCTTAATCCCTTGCGTTGTGCCTGTAAAGCAGCTCCCCCTATCTCATCCTCCTACAGCTACCATCATCCACCCTTTACCTCCACAGTATGTTGGAAGCCTGGGAGCTTTTGACTTATGAAAGAAACAGCTGTTACCTGGTGGACTCCAAACACTTGGGCACTTTAGAGCGAGCGTTGCCTAATGAGTCAAGCACGAGACTCCGCTGCTCTGCTGGATAAATGGCCTGTGAATATTCAGAAAAATCATAGAGCTTCACTTCTATTTCCTCACTGTCAGATAAGCCGATAACAGAAACACCGAGGATTAGGAGATATAAATCTTCACTTACTGTAAAAAACCAGTGGCCAGGTTCATGGACAGCTCCCAAAACAACAAAAAATGAATTGGGATCCAGCTGAAAAAAAAATCGAGTATGCAAATTTGGTTTACATTTAAAAATGCAAAGCACATTGTTATTTGTGCCATGTTCTCATATTGACAAAGGAATCCTACTTTTAATCGTGTTTTTTTTCCTTGCCACATCATTGTCATGGCAAATGAATCAATGTATGCAGCTTGTTTCCCTCCTCAGCTGTTGTAGCACTCGACTAGTGTATGTAGGTATGCATTGATGACCTAAGGGCAAGAAAGTGAAGTGAATCCACCTAACTTTATTATTGTGGGTTTTTTATTTGTCTTAGCCAGATGTAAGTAAAGGAAATTTGTGTTTCAGCTTACCTCGCTTTCAAGTTCCTTGTTGGGCCCTGTGCGATTGATGTCCCAATACCACAATTTGTATCGTCCAATTTTGGACAGTAGAATGTGACAATCCTGTCCTCCCCAAGCTTCTTTGATATCTGCCAGAAAGATTTTTTTTTTTAGAAATGCGAGGTAAAAACAGAGGTGGTAGATATGTAAGAGGGGATGAAATGTTGGTGTTCACATTTAAATGAAGTAATGTTTCTAAAATGGGTTTTTGGTCATTTACATTGCTCTGGATTATGTGAGATGGCAGGGATTCCATGGGATCCTCGGGCAGGTGTCATCCCTCTTTTGGTAGACCCAGAGGTGGCTGAGGTGGTCTCACTGGTGTTTGGGATGATGGCTGTGGCAGGTGCAGAAGAATCTTCAACTGCTGTGGTGGCAGGTGAGGTTGTATTTGGAGTGACTTCAGCAGGGGAATCTGTGGAGCATGTCCTCAATTTGGCCGGTATTCTAGGGCCTTCCTCCACATATTGTCTTAAATGATCAGCATTGACCTTATACACAGGCTTTCCATCTGTGCTGACAAGGTCAATACTTTTCCCCTGAATTTTTGTTATGCAAAATGGACCAAGGAAGTCAGGGTAAAGCTTTCCCCCTTTTCTTTGCTGACTTCGGACATTTCGCCGCCACACCATGTCCCCCACCTGCAGAAATTGAGTTGTAGGCCTGTTTTTTGCTGCCTGGGTTCTTTGATGAGCCTTTTCTTGATTTTTTTGTACAATGGCTAATATTTTCTCCTGCCGTTGTAGATCAAACATCACTTCTTCCTCTGCGTATAGCTCCTCAAAAGACTTATCAACCTGTGGCAGAGAAGAAACGGATGCTAGACATACACTGTAGTACAGGCAAATTGGGATTGAAGTCTTACACAAGGGAGGACTGCATAGATGGAATTGAAATGTAGATGAATGAGAGTTAACCTGGAAGTTCTCTGCAACCTCAGAAGGGTATCGCGCCTCCCTTCCGAACATGAGGAAGTATGGCGAAAATTTTGTGGTGATTTGTTTTTTGGTGCGTAGGCCGAACATAACTGCGTCCAAATAATCATCCCAATCGTTCGCCTTGTCTTTCACGAGCTTCCCCAGGGCTCTAAACAATCATTTCATAGAAACAACATAGATGCTCTAAAAGTTTGGAATATTTTGGGTGAAACTAAGACTTAATGGAAAAAATATCTAACAACTATAATTCTAATCATTAACAAAGCTATAATGACATGTTTGGTTTTTTTTACCTCTGAATGCTAGAGTTAAGTCTCTCCACCAACCCATTTGTCTGGGGGTGGTATGGAGCACAAAGGCTTCTTTTAACCCCCAAAAGCCGGCAAACCTCTGTGTTGATCTGTAAAAGTAGTTTGTAATTTAAGGCTTCAAGCACTTTCACATGTTTAGTCCTTTTAAACCTCACAATTTAAGTCAAGCAGTATTCTATCAACAATATTATAGTCATCAATCGTATCAGTGAGAAGTACAACACACTAATTCTAAACTAAATCATAAGTTTGTGTATCTAACATCAAACAAAAAGGTATATGCATACATTGTTGACAAATTCTTTGCCCTGGTCAGTCAGGATTCTTTGCGGAACCTCAAACTGATGGAAAAATTTGAGGATGCACCCTGTCACTTCTTCTGCTGTTTTAGATTTTAGGGCATATGCCTGTGCCCATCTGGTGCAGTAATCTACCATCACACAAATGTATTGGTTGCCTGTCTTGGTCTTCACCAGCCTGCCTATGAGGTCCATTCCGACCAGCTCAAAGGGGCATTTGGTCTTGAAGAGAAGAGTGGAGAACAATGTTAGCGTGGAGTAAACACACAAAAACTCACACCAACACATGGACAATTATAGCTGCTATGAGGCAATGGTTCGGGGACATGAAAATGTAGGCAACATTTGCATATTCTTCACAACTACCGGTAGTTTGACTTTGGTAGTCTCAAATGATTGACCTATAAACAGCGATGCCTTATCCCTGCCAGAGTTTGAATAGGGCCACCTTTTCATGGGAGATTGCAGTGCTAGCCACCCCACCTGTCGCCAAGGATACATGCTGTGTAATTAAAATGCAAAAGGTGAAGATCACCTTGATTGGCTTGTACTCTGTGCCTGCCTTTAGGTCAACCCTGCCCTTCTGTTGACAGGATGTGCATTCAGACACCTGAGTATAGAAAACATTGATCAATACAAAATATTTAACGGCTTAAAAGTTATGTCAGTATGGGTATGTGCAGAGTATGTTATTTAATTGTTTGACAAAGGGGAATGGGGTATATAGGCCAAAATGATAAAGACTCTTTGATATATACTTGGGAATCAAATTGTTTATTTCAGCAATGAAGGCCAAAATATCTGAATTGTTTGACATTCAGAATTTTTTTTAAATTGCTCTATTATTTTTAATGTTTTTATGACAAGCCAGCAGACTGTCCTTCAAAGTGGACAGTCATAAGCAGTGTTGGGACTAACGCGTTACAAAGTAACGCGTTACTGTAACGCCGTTAGTTTTGGCGGTAACTAGTAATCTAACGCGTTATTTTTTTTTATTCAGTAATTTAGTTACCGTTACTACATGATGCGTTATTGCGTTATTTTACGTTACTTTTGATGTAGTATCGGCTAGAAACAGAAGCGCTGCGGTGAAGTTCTTCTGAATCTTCCTTTGTCACAAGCCGGAAAGAAGAAAAGAGGCGCGGTCTATGTGTGTGTGTGTGTGTGTGTGGGGAGGCACACAAGTGGAAAAAAAAAAAGTTGTTGGCACGTTCAGTCCACACACAGCGTGATAATGGCGAGCGGAGTAACGGAGGAGCTTGAACGCCCCCGCCATTGAATCGGTGTGTTTATAAGTGCAGACTCGGTTGTGCAAAACGAGGGTTTTAAACACATGCTGAACGTGCTTGAACCACGTTACGACATCCCGTCGCGCACCCACTTCAGCAATAAGATTGTGCCAGATCTTTATGAGCAGGAGAAGAAAAAAGTTGTGGATGAACTATCCCGAGCATCAGCTGTTGCGCTCATGACAGACGGGTGGACGTCCAGCGGAACTATAAGCGCTCACTTCATCACAGCAGACTGGGAGATGAGAAGACACGCCCCCTCTACGAGAGTCACCTTGCGCAGGTACTGACACAAGCAGTGAAGGAATGGAAGATAAAGATATCCCAGTCACACGTGATAATGCCAAAAATCAAATAATTACAGAGAATGAGGCAGGACTGGGACCACAGATAGGTGCTTTGCACATGTAGTGAATTTGGCATCACAGAAGGGAATCTCAGTCAATAGGATGGAGCGCCTCCTTGGGAGGATCAGGAAGGTTTCTTACTTCCACCCAAGCACAACAGCTGCTCATGTGCTTAAGACAAAGCAAGAAATGCTAAAGCTGCCTGCTCATACATGATGTCCCAACGACGTGGAACTCCATTTATGATATATTGGAGCAGCAGGCAGCTATATACTCTGCATTGACCCACAACACCCTGAAGACAAATGTCACCCTGTCTGATGATGATGTGAGAGTGGCAGATGAGGTCCTCCAGGTGCTTAAACCCCTCAAAAGTGTTCCATCTCTACTGAGCACTGAAACTTCACCATCTGTGTCAATGATCCTGCCACTGAAAACAAGGATTGTACAATCCATGGCTCCAAGTGTAGAAGACAACAGCAGCACTCCAGATGTCAGGCTTTATTTCACTACCTATGTTTCAAGGAAGATGATGTTTCTTCTTATGTTGCACTTAAACTTGTTTTTTATTAATGGTCATTGGTCCAAGTTTAAAGAAAGGAGGAATGCCTTTTTATGTTGCACTGTTTTTCATTAATCATGTTAAAAGGAAAATAAAAATGCATGTCAAGTTGATCAACAGATTGTATTATTCTCCAGTGCAATAACAGTACTGAAATGAAGGCAAAAAGGGCATTAATGGGAGCTTTAAAAAAAAAGAAGAAAAAAAGAAGTAACTAAATAGTTACTTTTCACAGTAACGCATTACTTTTTGGTGTAAGTAACTGAGTTAGTAACTGAGTTACTTTTGAAATAAAGTAACTAGTAACTGTAACTAGTTACTGGTTTTCAGTAACTAACCCAACACTGGTCATAAGTGCCCTTCATAAATAAAATGATGGACTGTATTCCATTTATTTCTGACAAGGCAGCAGTACCTTTCAGTAAGACAGGCAAGACATGTTGTAAAGGCAAAAATGAGGAAAAACCAAATCTTACCCATTTTTCAATGTCACACGTCATGGAGGGCCAGTAAAATCTCTTGGAAATTGCATCCCTTGTTTTGATCTGGCCACAATGTGCACCAATGTCACTTGAGTGGAACTCTCTAAATATGGCATCTGCTTCAGCTGCCCCACACACCACTTTAACTTTCAGCTCTTTGGCCGATCCTTTGTGGCGGAGGTAATATAGCTTGCCATCTATGACAAATCAAAGCATTAATTGAAAGCTTATTTCTTACAATGAAAAGTAATACAGTGAAATACAAATATCTCTGATTTGAAATCCAGAGATTGCAGCAATGGTATTTGTTTATTGTAGAAATTTCAATGCTTTACTTGCTGTGCTCGCACCTAACAAAGTGAGCGTCCTAATTCAATACAAATTAAATGCAAAACTCAAAATCCAAATCAAAATATACAGAAAGGGTTTTTTGGAACAAAAAAAGGAAATTAACATTACTTTCACTTTTTCTTCAATTTTCCATGGATTTAGGTTAAAATATGTACACTTTCAGACACCATTTATGCACCTGAGTAAAGTTGCGCCGCATTCTCGTGCTAGGTGAGAGTCCATCTTAAGTATGAAAATCTACAAACACTGAACACAGTTGCCCTCTGTGTTTTAACATTTTGATTTCTATTTACTGTTTTAATTGGTTTCACCCTTAAAATCGTTTCTAATCATATTTATTTTATATTGTTTTTATATTGGTTTTATATGTATTTATTTTTATTTTTTTATTCAGTCATTGGTGGAGCTCAAGATAGTATTTGAATGTTGTTTTTAATATTGTTGTGCAGCACTTAGGAAACATTTTGTTGTTTAAATGTGCTATATAAATAAAGTGGATTGGATTGGATTGGATTTAATTATGCTGTAGTTAGTATAATGTAAAACTGTAAATTTAGAAAGGGAATGCTCTGTTTTTCTTTAAATACATTAACACCATCACATTTTGTTCTAATAATACTAAGTCGTTGAACCTCTTGAGACAATTTGGCATTTGTTGGGGTGGTCATCAAGTGCGATGCTAGGTACCATAACTTGCCTTCCACAATGTAGTTTGCCGCTTTTCTTTTCAGGTTGAAGCGCTCGTATTTTTTGGAATTTGGTGGTACTTTCCCTTCGGTAAGGTATTCCAACAATTCTCTATAGGTGCTTGATTCCATGATTTAGATTGGAGTCAAAATCCGCTAATAAATTAGAAGGTGGGCTTCAAACTGGATAAAGCCAAATGTTTCAAGTACCTTGGTAAGGCGCCACCTCCTGTTAATAGTGTGAAATGCCATAAATTTACGCCTAATTGGCTGGGCAAAACGCCGACGGGCTTATCGGAAAATGTAACCCTAGTGCGTCCTGATTCTGGGGGTCCAAATAAGAAAAAGTGAATGAAGATGAAGGGAGGGGGATGTAAAAAGGGCAGGAAATTGTAATTTAGGTGACTGGTTTAAGAATATGGAACATACAGCCATAACAAACAGAACAACCGCATGTGCATGTATAGCCTTATCTATATTGGAAAATGTATGTGTGTGAGAGAGAATCAACAGCTGATACAATGGACTCATACTATAATGAAAATAAGTCATTGATTTCCAGAATATGTGTAATTTATTAATGCTGAAATTCTGACAACTGACGTTTCATTCCATGATAGCTTTTAATCCGGAAAATGTATGTGTGTGAGAGAGAATCAACAGCTGATACAATGGACTCATACTATAATGAAAGTAAATCATTGATTTCCAGAATATGTGTAATTTATTAATGCTGAAATTCTGACAACGATAGTTTACGCCATTTACGCAAGCGTTCTTCTTCGCCTCCTCTTTGGGCTTGCCGTTTAACCATCAAACAAACGCCATGAGAACATCGCCCCCTGGAGTCACAAATTCTGATGGGTAACAGATTTCGGTACAACACCGGCATGTTCGATTATCGGGGCGTGCATGGTATGTTGTTTTGCCTCGATTACTCAGGTAATTATGTTTTATTTTCTTTTTGATCATCCAGCCGATTTATAGGCAACAGTTTAGTTTAGCAAAGTGGCAAAGGGCTTTAAACTGCTAATATGCTTTTGCCACTTTGTGGATGCGAATCAGATGGAACGCAGGTGCGTGTATTTAGGTTGTTGCGCAACACTTTAATTTAACTTTGCTTGATTGTTTATCAATTTTGAATGTTTGGATAAGTACTTGAATATGAATTATGATACATTGAGTTTCTAATGAGTATTATTATGAAACTATGTTATATAAGTGCACTTGTAAATTAATTTGTAATTTAATTTGTAATTGAACTTGTAATTGAATTTGTAATTGATCTATGATTGAGTTTTATCACTTTAGATAAGAAATCATAATCTGTATTATTAGAAATGTATTATGAATGTTCATTTTAATTGGACTCATGATTGTATATTAATCAACATGGTTGGTTATGTTATATCAATTGGTTTATTAGTACAACAAATTAGTCATTCCGGACAATTGAATGCTTACATTATGCTTTCAAGTACATATATAATGTACTTTGCTAGTGAAGAGGTAACTAGGTTACTCACTTTGTTTTTTTTGGACTTTTATGTCAGGTTTTTTTACGGGAAGGAATACCCGTTGACCCAAACAACCTGAGCTTCCTATCCACCTTCAAACTCAACTCAACAAATGGCGAGCTAAACACCTACGCGGTAGGACAAGCATTTTTTTCTCCTCCGCCGCGAACCTTTTTGGATTACTTTTGTTTTTGAACTGAACTTTTGGACTGACGCGAAAGCGTTTGCGTACCTTTTGAACTGAACTGTGAACTGGTTCCGAGAAGGCAGAAGGACTGCATCTTGTATTTTTTGTTTTGGGCATTATTTTTATTTTTTTCTATTGTGTCATCTGTGTCATTTATATTCGTGTGTTAATACATTTAATGCAGTCGAAACCAAGATAACTAGTTGTCGTCATCTTTCATACCTCAGGCTCCTAGACGAACCATCTTCTGTTACACGGTTTATACTTTTAACCCGCCTAGCCCATGTAAGCGTTACAATAATCCGCATAATTTACAATTCTAATCGCTTTCTTTTGAAGTAAGAATATAGAGTTGATGTTTGATTTGTAATTGTTACCCCAGATTTCAACACAATAATTAAGATATTGGAGTACGAAATAATTATATAACATGCTAAGAGCCTTTTGATTTACAGAGTTTTTGATTTTATGTAACATAGCAATAACTTTTGCCATCTTTGTCTTATTTATGTACAGTTTCCAATTTAATTTATCATCTAAATAGATTCCCAAAAATGTTGTTGAATACACCCTTTCTATCTCCATATCATCAATTATAATATGACACTGGATGTTATTTTTCCTATTTCCAAAAATTATATATTTTGTTTTATTTAGGTTGATTGATAGTTTATTGTCATCAAACCATTGCTTTAGTATGTGGAGTTCACTCTCTACAGTCTCTAAGAGTTGGCCAAGGTCTTGCCCAGAACAGTACAGACTTGTATCATCAGCAAAGAGAATACAGTTGAGTTTTTTAAAGATTTTACAGATATCATTGATATACAATAAAAATTATTTTGGTCCCAGTACAGAACCTTGTTCATTTTAACAAAAGTGTTGATAGAACAGTAAGTAAAGTAAGCAGATATTAACAGTAAATGAACATGTAGATGAATAATCAATTTTTACAGCTTGTCCCTCATAATGTTGACATAATAATAGAATGATAAATGACACAATTTGTTACTGCAGACTAATTAGGAGCCTTTGTTTGTTTACTTACTAAAAGACAAGTTGTCTTGTATGTTCACTATTTTATTTAAGGACTAAATTGCAATAATAAACATATGTTTAATGTACCCTAAGATTTTTGGTTAAAATAAACCCAATAATGCAATTTTTTTTGTGGGCCCTTTTATTTAAAAAAGTACCGAAAAGTATCCAAATCATTTTGATACCGGTACCGGTACCAAAATATTGGTATCGGGACAACACTACTTGCTATAAAACATATTCTGTCAGGGCTGGTTATACCAAGCCATGCCCTTTTGTTGATGTTCTGCGGTGTTTTGGGTTAGTCCCTGTCCTGTACTTTTATTTAGGTGACTCTTCCTGTTGTGTTGGTGTTTTTTCGTGACCGCTTCACACATCTTTGTCTGAGCAATGTGTCCCCTCACCTACGGCTGATTGGCAGCCACACCTGGTGTCAATCAGCCGGCTGCTATTTATGCCTGCCTCGTCCTCAAGTCACGGCTTGAGTATTCTGTCAGGTAGTGCTGGTGACGAACCCCAAGATGCAGAGATGGCAGGTGTGATGGAGGAAAGCATGGCTTTTATGTCCAAAGGAATAAGGCAGGAAAACAGGAAGCAGGAAAACAGGAACACAGGAGACATCAAACAGGAACCAGGAAACAGGCAAACAGGAGACAGGAGAACTCGAGAAAGGAAAAAGCAAACAGCTAACATCTAACAATACTCAAGCAGTGACTTGAGGACATAAATGATTGACACCAGGTGTGGCCTGGCTGCCAATCAGCCGCAGGTGAAGGGACACAGTTCTCAGAAAAAGATGTGTGACGTGGTCACGAAAAAACACCAACACAACAGGAAGAGTCACCAAAATAAAAGTACAGGACAAGAACTAACCCAACACACAGCAGAACATCAACAAAAGGGCATGGCTTGGTATAACCAGCCATGACATAAATCACTGCTATAATCTGTTGCCAAAGTATTGGATCGAGACTCGAAATCAGATGAGAACTGAGGAAAAAATGTTGATGGGGACAACCCTAGTAGCGACAGAACCAAGAAGAGAGACATTTCCATTGTTTAATAATATTTCGCCTTCCAAAGCGCGGCTTGGGAAAAATTAGCGCTTAGTTTCTGTGAGCATGTTGCATATTGTAGAAATGAAGGAAAAGGGAAAAAAACTGAAAAATGGATAGACAGTGCAAATAATGTGTCATAGCTAGTTATGCAAATTCGATTCTGACATCAGCAAGAACTTACCCCCAACAACCCACTGCGTCTGCTGAGATAAATTCTGTCTGTTGGAAAAATGTAGATGAGGACCGCAGTCCTGACCGGACTGCTCATTGTTATTCACTCAGTGTGATTATTAAGAAGTCTCTTCAGATGGTAAAATACAAAAATGGCTGCGGTGATGTCTCCAAAGGCCTGACCATCATCATCACAAACGCATCAGAGCAGCAGGAGAATTACAATAAAGCCTCGCTTCCGATGACAATTCGTCAAGGGACCCTCCGGCTGCTAAATGTCTTTTGTGCAAACATGAAGTAAATGTGACTCAGATCATTTGATTATGGCCCCTTCACGTCGTGATCTCGAAGGTGAATTTCACAGATGAGTCATAGTCGACAGTCAGGCCCTGCAAGGTTAAATCCCAGCGTTGTGCTCTGAGACAGCAGGGCTGGCATTAATGTGGCACATAAATGACTTCCCGAAAAAGCGTATAGAATCAATTTTCTATATGCATCGGATCTGACTCACAGTGGCAGATGATTGCCTTACCCCCAAACCCTTCCTACTCCCTGAAGAGTTTGTTAAATCCAGTCCAAGCACACAGGTTTGAATAAATCTGCATTCAATTATCGGATTAGTCTTTGGTTGAACACGACTTTCTGTTCATACCCATCCACTAAGCGAATGTTTCAATGCAGCGAGCTTACATTTATTATTGGGGACATTTAATGCTATTTTCATCCACAAGAAATAAAATATATAAATGCTGGATAAAATGAAATAACAAAATATAATTGTTACGATCCGCTGCACGGATCATAGTTTGTTTATGTTTCTCGTCACATATGTTTTCAGCACATTGATTTTGTTTGTGTTCAGTTGCCATGTCAACTGATTACTTTCACCTGCCTCTGGTTAGTGTTCGGGACGCGCACCTGTTGCCCGGGCACTAATCAGAGGGCTATTTAGTCTTTGTCCTGGCCTCACTCAGTCTGGCTTCCTAGTTTGTTCCCATACAACTGATAACGACTACTTAGATTCCCGCTAGCTTTTCACGCTATGCCATTTTGCCTGCTAGCTCCCACGCTAGTCCTTTTGTTTTGCCTTTTGTGCTACGTGCATGCCTTTTTGTTATTCACCATATGATTTATATTTAAAATAAATCATTTTCCTACCTGCAAGCTGTGTCCGAAGCCGTCTGCATCCTTGGGAGAACCACACCCGCATCACTATGCGACCAAGTCGTTTCAATAATATTTGTTTGTGTTAAACACATTGTCCTGCACATTTGTATATGATTGCATATTAAATAAATACAATATATATTTTTTCAATTTCAAGATTTAACAACCCTGACCACAGGAAAAAAATAAAAACATTTTGTCCCCTCATTTCCTAAAGTTAGACTTTATCATGAAATATAATCATTTAAATCCTTCATGAATATTTTTTTTTGCATGTTATACTTTATCTGAACTTTGTCTTATTTTCTTTAAAACAACAATTTAGTTAAACCTTACACTTTATTGATGCTCCTGGGTTTTCACTTTGCCCTATTACCCTCACACCAGTGACATGCAGTCAGGGGAGGCAGGTGAGGCGGGGCCTCACGTGCCATCATGGAAAGAAAAAAAATGTGGAAAAAAAAAAAAAAAATTGAATTGTTATATGTATCCAGTGATTATACTATAAAGTTATTTTCCGTTTAACTTCACCAGTTTTAGATTATTTTTATTCAAAATCGCTGAATTTTCACATTTGCCGTTCAAATACTGAGAAGAGACTTGCCACCAGCCAGTTGAGGCACGTCACTGAGTTGAGCCTCACCATGGATTGCGCAATGACTCGGCTAACTGCTGGCCTGCTGTGCAGTGAGACCGTATTGCTATATGAATTATATTATACATTTCCATAGTTTAGTTAGCTGAGGTATATAATGTACAGTGTATTTTGTCAACAACTGTATGTGTGTAACGTATTTCTTGTGCTGAGCAATCATAAAACGGCTGCGAAGGCGCACTGTGTGAGGCTCGCAGTAATCCCGCCTCCTGGTGGTAGAGGGCGCTCGTGATCCCAGAGATCATTCTTGCGACTACTCAGCTGCAGAAGAAGTGGCAGCAACAGTTAGCAGCAATCGTTTATTTTTTCCTCTTGCCTGGACTTATAACATGGAGGGTTACATATCTAAAATAAAACAGTTTTCTAAACTGGACTTTCAATCGAAGCAGGAGGTAATACTTAAAGGAAGATCTCCATCGAGACAGAGAGACTTTTAAAACTGACGAAAGATAAGGAAGACTTCTATAAACAAGTTATCCATGCTTTTGTTCAAAAGGAGCGGCGCATGGACGTTTTTTTTTATTAAATGTGCTTTTTTTGTGTGCTACAGTTTGTATGTGTAAAGTTAAAGTTAAGTTAAAGTACCAGTGATAGTCACACACACTAGGTGTGGTGAAATTTGTCCTCTGCATTTGACCCATCCCCTTCATCACCCCATGGGAGGTGAGGGGAGCAGTGGGCAGCAGCGGCGCCGCGCTCGGGAATCATTTTTGGTGATTTAACCCCCAATTCCAACCCTTGATGCTGAGTACCAAGCAGGGAATAATGCTGGTATGAGCTTTTAAACATAACCCGTTAACTGCTGCCAATCAAATGGTGAATAAGATACTCTTTAGGGTTCATATGTTTGTAAATCTGACTGTGATGAAGTCAGTGCCTCACCAGCCATGAACCTCACCGCACGTCACTGCCTCACACATGACCCCCTCTGAAAAATGTGGAATATTTTATGTATATTATTACATATTATGTATTATATTACATCATACGTTACAACAAACTTTTGATTTGAGCTTATGACAATTTAGGATTTGCTGAGGCTCTAAAATGTGGGTTTTCATTATCTCTAATTAGCCAGTGTTTCGGGGGGGAGCAAGTGGCAGGAGAGATTTTCATTATTTGTGTCTACACTCTAGTATTCATATTAGAACAATACACAAGCATGTAGTTAGGAGGCAGCAGTATTCAATCTAATCAACAGACTGCATGTTCTACCCAGTAGAGGTAGTACTAAGTACACAGGAACAGATATGAGGTTAGGTCTTTTGAGCAGAGGATGAATAATCGCTGTTTTGAATGCTAGGGGAACAGTGTCAGAGTAAAGTGATAAGTTAATATTATTTAACACTGATGGTCCTAATATTACAAACAGCTCCTGGCTATGTTCCCTAGGTAGTGGGTCAAGTAAACATATTTGTTTTGTCCCATTTAAAAGTCACAGGAGTTCCTTTCATGTTATTTCTTCAAAAAGAGAGATATTATTTTGGAGGGCAATATCCGGCTTACGTACATTCGTATCTGTTACGGCGCATGCGCATGCCACCGTTCATTCCTCAGCACGCGCCGTTGAGAGCCCCGCAGGACACGCCCCTACACGCTCCGCTTCTGCCGCAGCTGCGCCCCTGCACGGCTGTGTGCATTCAGTAATCAACACACCTGCACTTGATGAGACTCCACGCCATAAGAGCCAGCGTGTCCTGAGATCCGGTGCTAGAACGTAGTTCTCTGTTCACAGTAAGCTGTCACGTTTAGCTCCTCTCCCTGTATACTCGCTCTCCATGTTCCTTCTGCCCTCGTCCTCATTTGTCTTTTGTTGTCTTCCTTGTCCTGCAGTATTTCTTCCGCCTCTTTGGATTCGAGATGTGCGCCTCGCTTCCCTGGACTCCCCCTGGATCTTGACTGCCTTCCTGGATAACGACCCCTCGCTCAGACACGGACCCTGACGGCTCTCTCCAGCCCTTTCGCCTGTCTCACGGACTTTCCACCAGCCTTGCCCTATTAGACTTCCTGATTCTTTTCAACACGCACCTACAACACTTGCTGGTAACATTTCCTTGTAAACGCTTCACTTAGTCCTGCTTCACACACATAGTAGCATACCCACTCCACCGCATCATCAAGCTCAATAAATATGTGTTGAGCTTTACTTCTGTCTCTGTGCCGTCTCTTTCCCCCGCCATACGTAACCGTATCTGCGTTAATAGAACCTGGTTCGAGCTGGGACGCGTTATCTATAATCTCCTTTCTAATGAGTTTAATTTTCTTATTAAAGAAATTCATAAAGTCATCAGCCGAGTGGGTGGAGCTACTGGGAGGAGTCCCTTGTTGGGTTAGCCATGCTACTGTACTGAACAAATATTTAGCATCGTTTTTATTGAGGCGGATGAGATTTGAGTAGTAATCAGTTTTAACTAAAGTAAGCGTGCGCTTATAAGTTATTAAACTATCACTGCATGCTTGATGGAGAACCTCAAGTTTAGTCGCACACCATTTGCGTTCCAGCTTTCTACATGATAGTTTATTAGCTCTGGTTTCTTCTGTAAACCATCTCTGGGCTTCACCATGCCAGCTTTTTTACTAAATTAGATTTACCCAACACTTATCATCCGCGAGGGAGATGAATGGAAGACTGTTTTTAAGACACCTTTAGGCTATTCCAAGTACCTTGTTATGCCTTTTGGCCTTACGAATGCGGTGGCCTTTTTTCAGAATCTTGTAAATGATGAAGCGTGGAATGATTGGGCAATTTGTTGTTGTTTATCTCGATGACGTCCTTATATTTTTTTCCCTCCTTGTCAGTTCAAATTCAACATGTATGCTTAGTTCTTCAACACCTGTTAGAAAACTGGATTTTTGTTAAAGCTGGAAAATGCACTTTCCATGTCTCTTCAGTTTCCTTCTTAGGCTCCGTTGTAGAGAGGAGTCAACTTAGGCCCGACTCAGCCAAGATTCAGGCTGTGGTGAGATGGCCTGCTCTCACATTGAGGAAGTTGCTACAAAAATTGTTGGGGTTTGCACATTTTTTATCATTGCTTTATCCGCAACTTCAGCAAACCTGTTGAACCCTTAACTACACTTACATCAATTAAGCAACTGTTTGTGTGGGGCCCGGAGGCCGAGAACACGTTTGATAGACTTAGTCCCTGTTTACCTCCGCTCCTGTTCTTGTGCGACCTGACCCCTCGTTGCCCCTTTTTGGTGAGGACAAGCGGTAGAAAATGGATGGATGGATAGACGCTTCTACTACCAGGGTGGGGGCGGTGCTCTCCCAGAAGTTGACTTCTGATCAAAACCTGCACCCCTGTGCCTTCTTCTCTCATCGACGGATGGACGGCAACAGGGAGCTGCTGGCCATAGGGCTGGCCTTACAGGAGTGGAGGCACTGGCTAGAGGGCACAACCCATCCCTTCACAGTGTATAAGGGCCAAAAAATACTTGGCGTGTCTCAGCTCCCACCAGGCGTGATGGGCTTTATTCCTGCCAAGGTTCTCATACACTCTCACCTATTGTCCAGAATAAATAAACCGTAAGCCAGATACTAGGGGTGTGGGAAAAAATCGATTTGAATTCAAATCGCGATTCTCACGTTGTGCGATTCAGAATCGATACTCATTTTTAAAAAATCGATTTATTTTTTTTAAATTATTTTTAAATTAAAAAAATATATATATATATATTTTTAAATTAATCAATCCAACAAAACAATACACAGCAATACCATAACAATGCAATCCAATTCCAAAACCGACCCAGCAACACTCAGAACTGCAATAAACGAGCGGAGACACAAACACGACACAGAACAAACCAAAAGTAGTGAAACAAAAATGAATATTATCAACAACAGTATCAATATTAGTTACAATTTCAACATAGCAGTGATTAAAAATCCCTCATTGACATTATCATTAGACATTTATAAAAAATAAAAAATTAACAATAGTGTCGCAGTGGCTTAAACTTGCATCGCATCTCATAAGCTTGACAACACACTGTGTCCAATATTTTCACAAAGATAAAATAAGTCATATTTTTGGTTCATTTAATAGTTAAAACAAATTTACATTATTGCAATCAGTTGATAAAACATTGTCCTTTACAATTATAAACGCTTTTTACAAAAATCTACTACTCTGCTTGCATGTCAGCAGACTGGGGTAGATCCTGCTTGTCACACCACGGTGAGGGAAGTCTTGTCTTGGTTTTTTCTGTCTTGTGATTTGCATGTTTTATTTTGAAAAGCAACTCCTCTTGTTTCAGACCACGGGTCCTTCCTCTTGTGTCACCAGTCTGACGTCATCCCTGACCCTTGATTGTTTCCACCTGTTTCCCATTACCCTCATGTTCCATGTAAGCCCATGCCTCCCCTTGTTCTGTGCCAGATTGTCTCGAACTTTTGTGCCTGTCTAGCATCCATGTTCATGTTCATGTCCATGCCTTGCCTCGTCTACGTCCTTGTATCCAGAAATTCCTACGCTGTGATTTTGAGTTTACTTTTTCCCCTCCCTCAGAGCGACTTTTGTTATCTAGCCTTTTTTTCAACCGCAGTGGTGAGTTATGATTTTTTTCTAATGATCTTTCCTCAAAGTTTTTGAGTGATTTTTTTGTTTACATTTATTAGAATAAGATTATTGTAGTCATTTTTCGAGTCATTATTTTCTTCCTCCTGTTGGAGCGTTTTTTTGTTAAAGGTTTTGATAGCAGACACAGTGCTAATTATAATGTGTCTTTATTTTTGTATTTCCTCCTTTTGGAGTGATTTTCGGTTTTTCCCTTTTTGGAAACTTTTTTCGCTGTCTGTTTTTGTGACTCATAGTATTTGAATATACTCTGCTCTGGAGGTTAAAGAGTTTTCAAAATAAAAGCCTTATTTAGAATCCCATCTCTGCATCTGAGTCCCTTCCTTCGTCCAAGCCTGACACTGCTGAAATCCTATGTATTGAATGAATAGAGAATCGTTTTAAATCGGGAAAATATCATTTTTGAATCGAGAATCGCATTGAATCGAAAAAAAAAAAAATCGATTTTGAATCGAATCGTGACCCCAAGAATCGATATTGAATCGAATCGTGGGACACCCAAAGATTCACAGCCCTACCAAAAAAACACCTTAACTAGCTACACGGCAAAAGTAGCTTGCTACATCAAAGCAACATTAATTAAAAAACTGAAAAGGGTAATTGTTTTATGTGTTTGTACTTTAATAAGGTAATTGTATAAGGAATGTAACTTACACAGTAAATAAATATTATCAATTCTAGAGGGACAAGCAATAGAAATTGGATGGATGGAGGTTATCATTAGCAATAATTCAGGGGGGTTGCAGAAATTTCTGTCCCCCAGGGGGATCATAGCATAAAATAATTGGGAAGCACTGCAGTCGACCATGGTAAATGAAAACAATTGTTTATTTTATGCAAATGTTACAGGTCCCGGCTTGGGTACCTGGTTACAGCTTATAGTTATCCTGCAATATGGACAAAAGGATCACAAATTGAAACGTGTTGTCGCTTTCACAAATTCCACAGGATTGTGAAGTTTGGGCGGAAGTACGTCAGTGTACAGGAGACTCCCACGGTGAAACAGACCTACACTGCCCCCTACTGTCAGTAGTTAGCTGTTGTTTAGACATCTGTTGAGATCCTAGTGTCACCATTACCTCTCATTCACATGAATATTATTGAAACAAATTATAAAAATACACAATAACAACTTTTTGTGGGTGTCACACATTCCCCGACAAAAATAAAAATGGCTCCTGACAGTCCCAAAATACTCAATACAAATGTTTCTTCAAAACTCGAAATCAATGAATGGGTGCAAAGTATGGACTACATGTTTGTGGCATGTAAAGTGCGGGTGGGTATGCTAGTGGAATATGGTAGGGTGTACCCCATAATAGTATGTATGCCTCAACTGTGTTTACTGTTGGCTGACCAAGTGTATCATATGTAAATATGTGTCGTGGTCTTCTCTCTCTGGTCGATCTTCTGACATCACTGTTTAGTGGTAAGTGTTCATCATCATTCGTTCCTTCTGATTGCCACAGTTCTTCTCTTGCAGGTGATGGAACTCGATCAGACATGTATTCTTCATCATTTTGTTCTTGTAGTTGTCCTTGGTATTCCCTTTCAGGTACTTCAACTGGATCAGGTAAGTGTCTTTCTTCCCTCACAGGTTGTTGTAGTCTACCAGGTAAGAATTCTTCTTCACTCAGTATTCCCTCCATTACAGGTTCATTATCTGATTGTCTTCGACTTGAAGTCGGTTCATGGACTGAGTCCCTCCGTTCTGTCCTATTCAAAGGCAGTCTTAGCCAATAGCGTCCAGTGCTCTGTTCATCCTCTGAATCCTCCGAGTTGTCACTGTCGAGCATCTGTTGCTCTGCATCACTAGCTCTTGAACATATTTTTCTTTGTCTTCCCGCAGGTGCTGAGTTCACTGGACCAGGAAGAGTTTCGACAGGTAGGTCACTCACAGGCAACAACAGATTACGATGCAGGGTTCTTGTTTTCTGCTTGTCTCCACTTTCTTGATACACAACGTACACAGGGTTTTCTGATACCTGTTCTTTGACTAGATATATGGCTCTTTCCCAATACGACCTTAGCTTTCCAGGACCTCCTCGTTCACTGAGGTTCCTCACGAGCACTCTGTCTCCAGGTTGCAGGGCAGATCCTTTCATCTTTTGGTCGTAATATGACTTGCCTCTGGCACTTGACTGTTTGCTGTTCTCGCTTGCAATGTGATAAGCCTCGGACATTCTCTTCGCAACGTGGGACGAAGTCGTTATATATGCGTTCTGCTGCAGTATGACCTGACTTGTTCTTCGTAGCGTACGCTTGTGCAAATCGCGTGAAGTGGTCAATTACAACCAGGATGTATTGATAACCTCCCTTGCTAGTCTCAAGGTGTAGGTAGTCAATGCAGACGAGTTCTAGAGGGAAGCTTGTCGTTATACTTCCCATAGGAGCCCGCATGTGAGCGACAGGTTTCTTCTGTTTGATGCATGGGCACCTCCTGGTAACATAGTCCTCAATCTCCCTCTTCATATAGGGCCAGTAGAACCGTTCTCTAGCCAGGTTGAGCACCCTCTCCGTACCAACATGTCCCATCTCGTCATGAAGATGTTTCAATGCCACAGGTCTGTATTTTGCAGGTAGGACCAGCTGCTGTCTGGAATCAGTCCGTCTGTACAGGAGTTCATTCTCCAAGTGTAGCTTACTCCACTCATGTAAGAGCTTTCTAGACTGTACATTGGCTGCTTTCCGCATCTCATCAGTTAGTGCTGTACTTGTCTCCTTGAACTTCACGATCTCTCCAATAGCCAGGTCTTCTCGCTGTGCTCTCACCAGCTCATCATGGCTTATCGTTGGCAGGAGTGCAGGTAGCTGCTGTCTGGTGTTCAGAGAGGAGATGTGTAGGGCAGCGATCCAGGCAACATCTTTCCTCTGAGCCGCTCTGTTTCCCTCCCACGTTGCACACACCACATCTTGGGTTAACTCCTCAGTGCAAGCGGACATATATCTATCAATGTCTAGCGGGATCCGTGACAGCGTATCTGCATCGATGTTTACCTTGCCTGGGCGATACTTCACATCAAAACGGAAATCAGACAGTTCCCCTACCCATCGATGCCCCACGGCATTTAGCTTGGCACTGCTCATGATGTAGGTGAGCGGGTTATTGTCTGTATATATCGTGAAGTGAGGGGCGTAATACAGGTAGTCCCTGAACTTCTCACACACTGCCCATTTCAATGCGAGAAACTCCAACTTCCCACTGTGTAGGTTGTAGTTTCTCTCTGCAGGGGTTAATGTTCTCGAACCATACCCAATGGCCCTCAACTTCCCCTCTTGCTGCTGGTACAGAATCGCTCCGAGCCCCTGCTCGGACGCATCGGTATGCAACACGAACGGCTGGTTGAAGTCGGGATAGGCCAGTACCGGTGGGCTTGTGAGCATGTCCACGAGTCGCTCAAGTGTCATCTGATGTTCTCTTGTCCACTCTACAGGAGTTCTGGAGGATAGCTGCGGTCCTTTGGACTTCCCTTTGCGTGTCAGGGACTCTTGCATCTCAGGTTTTACTTGCAGTAGTTCATAAAGAGGTCTGGCAATCCGCGAGAAGTCCTGGATGTACGATCTGTAGTAACTTAGAAATCCAAGAAGGCGTCTCATGTCTCCCACTGTCTGTGGAGTCTTGGTCTTAAGGGACACCACTGCCTCCAGATCCTTTGGGTCAATTCTGACTCCCTCGGCTGACACCAGCCTCCCCACATACCGGACTTCTCGACGAAACAGTTCACATTTCTCAGGCTTCAGTTTCACACCATGTTGTTGGAGCGCTTTAAGGACCTTGCGTACTGTCTCCACGTGTTCTTGAAATGACCTTGCGTAGCATAGGACATCGTCGAGGTAGGGGATGCAGTGCTCGTCCCTCAAGGGGCCTAGCATCTCCTCCATGCTCCGCTGGAAGGCTGCGGGTGCGTTCGTGAGGCCGAATGGGATACGTACCCACTCGTACAGCCCCCAGGGTGTGACGAAGGCCGTCAAGTGTCTGGACCTCTGCTCCACAAACCCCTGGTGGTAGGCTTTTCCCTGGTCCAATATACTAAACCAGGAATAGCCACCAAGGGAGTCTGTTAGGTCCTGGATACGGGGTAATGGATGTCGGTCTGGAACGGTCTTCTGGTTGAGAAGGCGGTAGTCTACGCAGAGGCGCATGGTTCCATCCTTTTTCCGAACACACACCATTGGTGCCGAGTAGGAGGATGTGGATTTCACTATCCACCCCTTGGCCAGGAGATCCTGGATGTATTCTTTGACCTCTTTGAGCAATGGCTTTGGGATGGGTAGAGTACGCTCTCTGAACAGGAATATCGTCTTTGAGATTGATCGCCATCTCCAAACTTGGAATACAGCCGATATCGTCGCTGTCTCGTGAAAAAGCTGCCGATTCTTCGTACAGCATCTTCTTTACTGTCTCTTGCTGTTTGTCTTCTAGGTAGGTGATATTAACTGGGGGGTCCCACAAGGATGGACTTTCATCAGCCGATGAAGTGGTGACACTGTTTATCTTCACGTCGACCCCCAACCAGTCCGTTTTAGTGTTGTCAGGTGAGTATGTTTCAACTACTTTTGCTATTGTCTGAATATTTCCCAGGGCAGTCTTTCGAGGCAGAGTGATGTCATGCTTAGTATTGTTCCCAACTGGCACCGTCACATACGGTCGCTTCTGGTTCTGTATTTGGAGCAAGCCTTCACCCACATCAAGTTGTTCTAGTGGCACGCTGCACTCGTCTGGCTCAAACAAGAGAGGGCTAGAAGATGGACTCATGCTGGGTGGGACTTTGCACTTTATCCATGAAACCTGACCAGCAGGGATGACCATGTCATGTTGGCCTAGCCTCAGGCATCCGTGTTGCATGCTGGGTGTTGTGATGGATAAACAGCTCACTATGTCCTCTGCTTTGTCAATTGTGATGGAGATGGCCCCGCAGAGTAAGGTAATCAGTGTTGGGATGAGTTTCTCTGGTTGCCCCCGGATCAGCTCCTCCACGACATTAAAACCAAGCAGCGGTCTCTCCAAAGCCATGCTACTCACGAGGAACGGGACACTGATCAACAGGTTAGGGTCTTCATTACCAGGTAAGTTTACTGTTACTGCTACCCAACCATCAAATGGGATGAGGTCTCCATTCACTGCATAGATTCCCAGCTCATCCTCTTCTTTCATCAGCTCAGTGAGCGGCCGGGTCACAAGATGAGGGAAGTGTTTGTCTTTCCACGCCCGGTCGATCATACTCACTTGGGCCCCAGTATCCAACAAACCATTCACAGCTAGCCCATTCAGGTGACATTGAATTAGCGCTTTTCTCCCAATTAGTCTTGCAACTAGTTCATTTTTCGCATTCAGTGGGTCTGATGATGGCAATTCAGCGGTTATATTTCTCTGTGCCCGTCTCTGTTTCGCACAGGCTACTACTGGAGAGATACATGGTGAAGGTTTTGTTTTGGTCGTGTCCTCTGTATTAGTCTGGCTGTCTTGGACACCACGGGGCTGGGGCGGTTGATGTCCGATCACTGGTTGCCCCCTTGCAGTGACCGGCTCCAGTTTCCCTGGTTCTTCTGTCTTTTTAGACACCCCACAGCCAGGGGCGGATTAAGAAATTTTTGCCCCCTGGGCCTGACATGGTCTTGGCCCCTCAACCCCGCGCGTGCACGCGCACACACACGCACGCACTATGCAAGAAATACTGTATACTGTGAACAGACATGCACACTGTACTGTACAGAAGAGTGCACATACTGCACACACACAATTAGGTATACCACACAGACAAGCACAGGTTTCACACAGACACAGGTAGGGGGAGGGGATAAATGGCCTAAAAATAAAAATTTTGGAAAATGATTACGCCCACTTCAGTGATGGTGCATTGGGTCATTTGAGAGATATTATGTATTGGAAGTTGGTACCTATCATGAAATAAACCCCCCACCCCACCAAAAAAACTAAATTGGACATGATTTTTGCCCCCTTTTCCTCCCTTCTATCATTAAAAATAAAATAATATCTTAGGAAAACACTTTGGCATAACGGCAGCTGTGCAGCAAATTGAGGCTCAAAGTCTGTATCTATTTTGTGGGAAAGCTTGAGGAGGAGAAGGAGAAAGGTAAAATGATAACACATGCATCGGAGAGCACCACAAAGAAAGGTGTAGGCCAGTTCATGGTACAAGGGCTGCATGCAGGTCAAGATAGCCCATTTCCTCTGCCTGTCTTACCCATTCACCGAGAGACCACTGAGGACATAGAAATGCAAGTGGATATGGGGTTCGAAATACTGGCGTCGGTCAGAGGAGTCAATGTGGAGGATGTTTATAAACTTGTAGATGCACATATGACTGACAGCACAGAGCACAACAAAGGCTTTTCAAAGCTGTTGGCAGAGATGAACAACTTGGAAAAACCAGCAGGGCAGATCTTTTGTGGCACCCACACTACACTGGGCTTCAGCAGTTCCATGAATAAAGTGATGCGGTTGGCGGAGGCCGATATGAAGATGGAGCAAGTGCTACAGAGTTTCATGGTGGATCTGGATGTAGACAGCAAGAATGCTATAGTGGCTGGACAGGCACTGGACATGTCCTGAACTCAGTGTCAGACGTGGCTGCCGAATACTTGGATGAAGTGAAGCAGCTGACAGATCTCATGCTGCCCCATCTGAAGACTGTCCTGGCCAGGCAGAGGATGGACTATGGGATGGATGAGGAGACCTTCCCAATGGACCCTGTCAGTGAACAGGCTAGTAACATTGATGGCACCCCTGTGCACAACATTGGGATGGAGAGACAATGTGGCAAGGTGGACTACAGACTGAAGAAGTTGGGCACACTGAACACAGTCAATAGGTCAATCATTTTACAGAAGAGCCAGGAGCTTCAGAGGTTTCAAGGCAGAAGCACAAGCAAAAAGAGAGGTTGAACTCAACTTGAGTAAACTCATGAAGGCAAAATTCGAGAGTTGGGCTGACGAGAAAAAGGGGGATGGCTCAAAGACAGGAGAAGAAGAGACTAGACATGCTGGACACACTGAAATCTTTTGGTGGCCCCTTCACGATAGTGGGGAAGTTGAAAAGTTCCTTGTCGATGAAAATCTGAACAAGAATGCAAAGCTGCAGAGAATGAAGCTTGAGGTTCAGTTTGCCAGAGAAAGCACCAAGCTTCTGCCTAAAGTCAATCCTATCTTCAGAATCCAGGTGACAGACAGTTCCCAGAAATGGCGAAAGTGCAATTCTCCCAGTCATAATGGATACTTAGAATTTTATGGTGGTGGTAAGTATTCATGAAAACAGGTAGCCTAACATTAGTGAATGGGTGAATTCTGGAAATAACATCCTAAAAATCTTACACAGTGCACCTTTAAGCAAGGGGTTTCTTTCGTGCTTTCAATTTCGCAAAATCATCCACCACATCATTGAAGTCCAACTCTCTTGTCAGCTCACTCTCAATTGCCATGAGAGATAACGCATTTAATCTTTTCTGAGTCATTCTTGTGCGCAGCTCATTTTTGACTCTTGACAAAAGAGAGAATGAGCGTTCTCCCTCACAGTTACTGACCGGTAGAGTGAGAAAAATCTGTAGCGCAATGTATGTATTAGGAAACGTAGGCTGTAGTCCAAAATGTATTATTGTTTTGAGCAGTCCTGAAGGGGTCCTCTCCTCATCAGTGTTGTTGAGCTGTATAAAAGATTTGAACTGTATAAGCTCCTGTCCAAGACTTTCATTGAGGTCAGATGAGTATGATTCAGTGAGAATCTTGGCCTTGTGAAGGACTGAAGCATTGGACTCTGTATCCAAAGAGAAAAGGACACTGAACAAATTGTTCAGATGTTTGTAGGCCTCCAGACGGTGATTAAGGCTTGAACTCAGTTGATCAATAGAGGCAATAAATGTCTCTATTTAAAACAGTTGCCTTCCCTCAAGCACAACATCTGGGGATGCTGATTCATCAGCAAACTTTTTACGTTTCTTCGTCCGTTCAGCCCTGTAAGATGGGGTGCCACCCAACATGTTTAAGGCTTTCTGCTCAAAATGATCAAATAGATCTCTTTGGGAGAGAACAAAGGTGCGCAGAGATTCCAGCAATCTAACTGCTGTACCAAGGTCCATGTCTGCTTTTTGAAGTTGCAGACTTGTGGCCTGAAATCTGGACAGAACAGTGTCCCAAAAGCCTGCCATGAAGGCCATCTCAAGTGAATCCAGCTTCCGCACTAGACTGTCAGCTTCAGTTTGTGTGTCTCGTTTCTTTGTGTCATCAGTGGAAATACCCTGTAGTGCTGCTCTTATTTTACTGTAGTTCTGCCACAGTGCTTTGGTAGATTCTGCACGGCAACTCCAACGCGTGTTGGATAAAGCTTTAAGTGTGAGATCTATGTTGGAATTGCCAAATACGCTGTCCCATCGGTGTGTGGATGCAGTTGTGAAGTTGTAAATAGACTGAATCAAGTCAAAATACTTAGAGACTTCATTTCCACATCTGTCAATGCTGTTGACTCCCACCAAATTCAAAGAGTGAGCTGCACATGGAATATAGTGTATTAATGGGTTGCTTTTCTTTAAGTGAGCCTGCAACCCATTATACCTCCCTGACATGTTGCTGGCATTATCATAAGCCTGCCCCCTGCAATTTGACAGCTCTAACCCTAGATTTTCCAACACAGACATGACACAGTTAGCCAAACTTTCACCTGTATGGCTAGTAATGGGCTCAAAACCCACAAAGCGTTCAACAACACTGCCCTCTTTGCTAACAAAACGGAATATGAATGTCAATTGGTCCACATGAGATAAATCTGGGGTTGAATCCACAATGATAGAGTAGTATTTGCTTGCTTGCAGTTCATCTGCTATAGCCTGTTTGTTTTTTGCCCCCATCAATTCAATGAATTCCTCACAAATGGTGGAGGACAGATATGAGGTATTACCTCGACCCATCTGCCCAAACTTTCTGATGTGATCCTTTAGAAAGGGATCAAATTCAGCCAGGACCTCCAGAATACCAAGGTAGTTCCCATTGAGAGGAGACCCTAACGATTCATTTTTACCCCTAAATGCAAGGCCCCTTTCTGCAAGGAATTTAATGACTGCAACAACTCTTTGTAACACCTGCCTCCAATAGCTGCTCTCTGCCTGAAACTGTTTGAACAGGTCTGCATCAACTGTGGCACCTGTGGCGCGGTTCAAGACTGCGTGCATGCAGGTTATGTGCTCAGCACTCCGCTCATGTTCACCAAATCTTTCTGAGTGTTTCCAATCACAATAGCCTGTCACAAAAGAATGCGTTTTTGGGGAAAACAGTTTGCATGCAAAGCAGTAAACATTACCAGTAGAGGGAGAGTACATCATCCACTCTCTTTGTACTCGTTGTCCATTGGGCAGGTGTGAAGTAAAATGTTCATTGTTTAGGCATCGGGTTTTGCCTCCTAGCCCACTCTTCCTCACAGAAGCTGGATAATGGCTGTGACGGTTGTGAAATGATTTTGCACCTCTTTGAATAAGAACTTCCTTCATTGACTCAGTAAGGGTATCAGCCCATTTAGCGGGATCACTAGGTAGAGTTGTCACTGTAGATGGTGTTGAAGAAAGATTCAACCCCTTTTTGTATGCTGTCCAGAGGTGCAGTGACCTCACATTCATCCGAGCAACTGGCTACTGCTGAGTTGGTTGAATCATTAGCATCCGAAGCATTTGGTTCAGTGCGTACACTTGTAGTGGTCTCAGGATCTTGGGAGCTACATGCTAGCTCAGGTG
Organism: Nerophis lumbriciformis; assembly: GCF_033978685.3. NCBI lineage: Eukaryota > Metazoa > Chordata > Actinopteri > Syngnathiformes > Syngnathidae > Nerophis > Nerophis lumbriciformis. The sequence continues at coordinate 45,073,888 of NC_084556.2, forward strand.
CATTGCTAACCTTAGCTGAATTTGCAATAGCATTTATAGAATTGCTTTCAGCAGATGTCTTTGTACTGAAGAAGCTGGAGATATTTGGAACACTCTCAAGTAAAACTGATTCCTTTTTTTTCTTTTCTTGCTGAATTTTTTTTCTAGCTCCTCCACTTAGACGTTTATGATCCATATTTCCCTTCTTTCTGTGCACATTGGCTCTTTGCCTATCACAACAGCTTAACCAACTGTGTGTGTGTGTGTGTGTGTGTGTGTGTGTGTGTGTGTGTGTGTGTGTGTGTGAGTGATGCAATTTTCAAAACTAGCAATCTAGCATTAACAGTCAAAAGCAGAAATCAGCTGATTTCTATAAGAACTGATAACAGATTTCCAATCAATGCTAAACTCAGACAGCGAAAGTCACTAGATGACGTTTTGAGTCGCCAGTCATGTATGGCCAAAAGTCTCTAAATCGAATGCCAACGTTGCTTAATCGCCAACACACTGGGACTCACTGAAGGACTGACAGTGAATAAAAAAAGATGATTAAGATAATTGTGTACTTTTCTCTTCTGATATTTTCACTAAGCTATCTGCATGCAGCAACAATGTCTGACAGACAGGAGAGCGGAGTGGTCAGTGATGAATGGCAAGGGAACAGACTGATTTGTACTGAGGAGAAAGAGAGAGCCAATTACAGTGAAATAAATTCCAAAAGAGTCAAGTGACTAGCTGAAGGCAGGGACAAATGCCTTGGAGTGACCAACAAGAGTGCAAAGTACCAAATGGCAAAATGTGGGAAGACCAACAGGCAGATCTGCTTTTACCACTTATCTTCACAACCAAAAAGTCGCTAAATGATGTTTTCAGTCGCTAGCCAGGTATGGCCAAAAGACGCGAAATCTAGCGGTAAAGTCGCTCAATCACACTGACAGTGAAACAAATAATTTTTAAAAAGATAGTAATCGTACAATGTCTTGTACTTTTGTCTTCTTTCTTAATATTTCTCAAAGGACACCAAAATGTCGCTATCTGCAGGCAGCTTGCTAGCTATGATGGCAGCAACAATGTACCTTAGAGTGACTGACCAACAAGAGCTCAAAGTACCTAATGGCAAAATGTGGAGAGACAGACACAATAAATTGCATTAAGATGAAGAGAACTGTTGCTATTATTAATTTTAACAACAACCAGAAAGTCGCTAAATGTCACCAGCCAGGTATGGCCAAAAGTCGCTTAATTGGCCACACACAGTAACAGAGAAACAAACAAACAAAAAAAAAGATCATAAAGATAATAGTTGTACAACTTTGTGTACTTTTGTCTACTTTCTAAATATTTTCACAAAGGACACCAAAATGTTGCTATCTGCAGGCAGCTTGCTGGCTATGATGGCAGCAACGATGTCTGCCAGACAGGAGAGAGTGGTCAGTGACGATCGAATCGAGAAAATGACAAAATGGGTCAAAGACCAAAAAGTTATTAACTGACAGCAGTGACAAATGTCAGACTGTAAACTTTTTTGAAAGAAAAGGACAAAATGGGAAGATGCTGATAATAACAGCAAAATGGAAAATATAAGAATTTCCTAGTAATGCTCAACTCAAGTGTGTGTGTGTCGTGTGTGTGTGCGCGTTAAACTTCTTGTGGAATGATTTCAAATTATCTCTGAGTCTGAACTGAGGGAAAGGAAACCAAATTTTGAGCAGTCACTCACGAGTTCAAAGTACCAAATGAGGAGATTCTAAAAGAACAGACCGGTTTATGAAAGACTCGATGGGGGAGGGGCACAGCTAAGAATACTTGAGTGAGATTCTGTGATCCAAATTCGAGATAGAGCTTTTTGATAATGATAATTTGTCAGAGTAAGGTTGTGTAATCAAAATTTGAGAATGAGCTTTGCCAATCAATCAAGAATATTTGCATTAAGTTCTGTGATCAAAATTCAGAAACAACCTTTAATAATTGATAAAGAATATGTGAGTGAGGTTGTGTGATCCAATTTGAGAATTAGCTTTGATAATAATGATTGAGAGCCTCTGGCCCTCTGTGGATCGTGGCCGCGGGGCCAAGTTGGCCTGTCCCCTTGGGGCCTCTGACCCTCTATGGATCGGGGCCAAGTTGGCATGACCCCTCGGGGCCTCTGGCCCTCTATGGATCGTGGCCGCGGGGCCAAGTTGGCCTGACCCCTTGGGGCCTCAGGCCCTCTGTGGGTCGCGGCCGCGGGGCCAAGTTGACCTGGCCCGTTGGGGCCTCTTACCCTCTATGGATCGTGGCCGCGGGGCCAAGTTGACCTGGCCCGTTGGGGCCTCTTACCCTCTATGGATCGTGGCCGCGGGGCCAAGTTGACCTGGCCCCTTGGGGCCTCTGGCCTTCTGTGGGTCGCAGCCGCGGGGCCAAGTTGGCCTGGCCCTTTGGGGCTTATGACCCTCTGTGGGTCGTGGCCGCGGGGCCAAGTTGACCTGGCCTCTTGGGGCCTCTGACCGTCTATGGTTCATGGCCGCGGGGCCATGTTGGCCTGGCCCCTTGGGGCCTCTGGCCCTCTGTGTGTCGCGGCCGCGGGGCCAAGTTGACCTGGCCCCTTGGGGCCTCTGACCCTCTATGGATCATGGCCGCGGGGCCAAGTTGGCCTGGCCCCTTGGGGCCTAAGATTATTATTTTTGCAAAAGTAGTTTTGCATGCGTCGCGGCCGCGGGGCCAAATTGGCCTGGCCCCCTGGGCCTGGGCCCGGTAGGCCCGTTCATTAATCCACCTATGCCCACAGCCCTGTGACCTTCTTCACCACAGATGAAGCAATGGCGACAAAGTGACAGGCCCTGCTCCACACACTTAGGACAGCCACTAGTTCTCTCTCTCCCAGCAGTCGTCGATTTCCCCTGCAGACATTGACACGACTGTTCTGATGGTTGTACCTGTGTTGGTTGTTTTAGTGAGTCAACCACTTTGGTAAGTGCCTCAATCTTTGCTGACAGCTGTTGAATAATGTCCATTCCAACTGCCTGTTCAACATTCTGCTGCTTAGCACCTTGGGCTTGTGCTGCATTTGCCTCGAGTTGTGCACTGTGAGCTTTAGTTTGGCTTTGGCGGGGTGTTGAGCCCAACCTCCGTTGCCTCTCACTCTCTTCAATGGTTATTCTCATCACATGCTTAAGGATCACCTCATCTTTCAGATTGTTGTCTGAGAGGAGGGGTTTTAACTCCCGGCGGATGTCATTGTGTCTGTGTCCCAGCCCCTGATACACTGTGTGTAAGAAAATGTCTTGGACAGTCTCTTTGCTGTACTTGATGTTTGCATCCGGAAGGCGTGATGTAAACAGTATCTTCTGTTTGAGGCCAATTACTCTGTAAAGGAATTGCTGCGGTGTTTCATTGTCATTCTGTTTCGCACACATGAACTCTTGAAACAGTTCAGTGCTATCCTTTTCTCTGAGGTGGGACTGCAAAAACCCTTTCAGTTCCTCCACAGTCACATCATCTTTGTTACTCAACATATCCTTGAAACTGCCAGGTTTAATAATCCTGAGCACAGACCTGACAATGTCAGGGTCACTGAAACCCTCTTGTATTCCCTCATCAATCTGTCGGCACACATTACCGTATGTAATGTCTGATGTGTTATCGCCAATTTGACCCCCTTGAATTTTGAATTCTCTTCGGTGAAGATAAGAGAGTTCTCGGAGGGAGACCACCTTCTCTTCTGGCTGGTGAGTATTGTGTACAAGTTGGTAGCGAGTGTGTGGTGTGTATGAAATGTGTGGTGTGTATGAATCTTTGTTCCTTACAGCTGGTGGTGTGAGTGAATGTTGTGAGGTGAGTGACTGTGTGGTAGGTGTGTCAATATGTTGTTTAAGTTTTTCCCCAAGCTCCGCATAGCTTAATAACATTCTTTGTAGCTCAACATTTTGTGCGGCACCAACTGAATCAGGCATAGCAGTATTAATGTTATCACTGATTGGGGTAACATGGTCTGTATTTACAGTAGTAGTGTAAATGGAGTCATTTGACTGAGCAGGCCTGGCTGCCCTGGTTACCACTGCCTGAGTAGAATCAGTTGGCCCCACATGAACACTAGCATCAGCATCAACGGTATTACTTTCAACAGGTTTTACAAATTTTACCACCTTTTGAGACTGCAATGCAGCATCAACAACATCTTTCAGAAGCAAAAAATCTGTCATACCTTCGTCTTCTTTGTTAATGTGATGCTCGCTATAAACAAACTCACAGATGTGATTAAAGCAACCCTTGTGATCTTCTTTCTCCAGTTTTGGCTGTTCTTCTCCTGGCACTGGGCCCACGTTGTTGGCAATGTCAAAGAGGTTGTTTGGTGATAGGCAGAATAGGCTCTTCTTAATGTCCCACATTAATCTCTTCCTTTCTCCGTCAGCCATTGTTCCTCTTCTCCTCTTCCTCACGTCAGACACACACAGTCCAGCAAGTCGACACAGTCTCTACTTCTGTCAAACAATCACCGTGATGCTCACACCTGTCCTCCTTCCACAGCATTCATCAATTGCAGCGGCCGCAAAGCTCTCGATGTCATCTATTGTAGTGGATCAGCTTCCAACCTTGGCCTGTAGGTGGCGCCGATCCCGGCCGAGCCCCCAAGAAACTGTTACAGGTCCCGGCTTGGGTACCTGGTTACAGCTTATAGTTATCCTGCAATATGGACACAAGGATCACAAATTGAAACGTGTTGTCGCTTTCACAAATTCCACAGGATTGTGAAGTTTGGGCGGAAGTACGTCAGTGTACAGGAGACTCCCACGGTGAAACAGACCTACACTGCCCCCTACTGTCAGTAGTTAGCTGTTGTTTAGACATCTGTTGAGATCCTAGTGTCACCATTACCTCTCATTCACATGAATATTATTGAAACAAATTATAAAAATACACAATAACAACTTTTTGTGGGTGTCACACAAATTATAACAAATATGAATCATTTTAATCACTATATAAATATTAAAGAGCTTCAACTCCTGACAAACAGCTAATTATTCAATAGAGCTCCTCTGCTTTCTATGAGGTAATTTCAGTCATTCAATAAGACACATTATCAGAGCAAGATCAGAGCTGACATCTTAGACACACACACGCACAAACACATGTAAGGCTTGTCCACACACCCCATCACATTTACACACGCTTGCACAGTGAAAGTAACACACATTGACACATCAGCATGCACCATTTTGACAGCGAGCTTCAAACAACCTCCGGTACACTGACACACACGCCTGAGACACACAATCACACAATGACTCCTCATCGAGTTGACAAATCCCTTGAGTTGTACCTGACATCATGTAGTTAGCATTTCATGTTTTTTTTACCACGATGTGCCATCTGCCAGCGAGCGCAGTCAAGTATGAATGGCAGAGCCTGCTATGAATTCCGCTGTCTGCCAATGAACCATCACACACACACTCAACTGCGAGATAACAGCTCTCAGTGCCCTCTATTTCAGGGGTGTCAAAACTACAACCCACGACCAAACGTGCCCCGCCAAAGTCTTCAGTGCAAGTTTATCAAGACGATCGGCCTGTGGAGTGTTTTTCTGCATACATTTAATACCTTGTTAATTTAGAGTGAAACCAACATGATATTTTTGCCCTGTTGTGGGCAAAGATAAAATCGATGGTCAATAACCATGAATTGTATTTTCAAGTAATTTGGTAACAGCATCAGTATATAAATTACCAAATCCAAACAACATTTCCCACTCATGGTATCAATCAAAGTTTTCCAAACTTTTTGGCTAAAAAAATGTGTCCGGGAGCCGAAAGCTGGCTGCATATATATATATATATATATATATATATATATATATATATATATATATATATATATATATATATCAGTGACGTGCAGTCAGGGGAGGCAGTTGAGCGGGGCCTCATGTGCCATCATGGAAAGAAAAAAAATGTAAAAATAAAAAAATAAAAATAAATTGTTATATGTATCCAGTGATTATACTATATAGATTCCATTTAACTTCACCAGTTTTAGATTATTTGTATTCAAAATCGCTGAATTTTCACATTTGCCGTTCAAATACTGAGAAGAGACTTGCGGTGAGTCACCAGCCAGTTGAGCCTCACCATGGATTGCGCAATGACTCGGCTAAC